>NC_091230.1:19465730-19613230 GCF_040958095.1 Procambarus clarkii
GGAGGAGGGGGGAAGAGGGGACAGAGGGTACTAAGGATGATAGGGAACGGAGAGGATAGGAGACGGAGGATAGATCAAGGAACGAGTGAGGTTAGGGGGACAAAGGGAAAGTGTGTCGAGTGTGAGACTGCGTGAGTGCGTGCGCGTGCGTGTGTAATAAATAAACGTCTATTAAAGATATAGGTTTCAGAAGCACGAAGTTTTTTCTCTAGCACTCTGAAGGTCATCACGGGCAGGTCTTCCTGGGAAAAATGAATGTGACATTATTCTGGAGCCAGGTTGCAGGAGAGTATAGGCAGCTTGCATCATCTGTTCTGTCCTTGTAACTTGCATCCCTGGCGTTGTTGTGAGGGCACAACCTGCATCCCTGGCATTGTTGTGAGGGCACAACCTGCATCCCTGGCGTTGTTGTGACAACACGATCTGTATCCTGTGCGTCGTCGCTGCCGCCTGTTCGTCAACATGTAGTCGCTGTTGCCTGCATGTCACATGTCAACATGTCTGTGTTGCCTGCATGCCACATGTCGACATGTCGATGTTGGCTGCATGCCGTGAACTCTTCATTTCATGAGAAATTCCAATTAAGTTGAAGTATTGCGGGTGTCGACGCCTCGCTGCTTGTGTATTTTTAAATCTAGACTATATTGTATTTTTGAATTCTTATTACTCTTGGTGTGCAGGCAATTGATTTTTGCTGCGTTTCCGGGTGCAAATGAGAACATTTTGCTAGGTTTTGGCTTCCACGTTAGAGACATTTTGCGTGTTAACAGGATCATATCTGGAAGCTGAACATCTCGGGTGAGTATTTGCAGAATAGTGTGTATTTGATCGAAAGTTACTTTTGCATAAGATTTAAGATGTCTTACACAGGTTATCTTGAGGTTATCTTGAGATGATTTCGGAGCTTTTTAGTGTCCCCGCGGCCCGGTCCTCGACCAGGCCTCCACCCCCAGGAAGCAGCCCGTGACAGCTGACTAACACCCAGGTACCTATTTTACTGCTAGGTAACAGGGGCATAGGGTGAAAGAAACTCTGCCCAATGTTTCTCGCCGGGGCCTGGGATCGAACCCAGGACCACAGGATCACAAGTGCAGCGTGCTGTCCGCTCGGCCGACCGGCTCCCAGGTGGGTACAGGTGGGTACAGGAACAGACCACTTCGAACTCTTCTTATCAGGCTGAGAGCTTTTCCGTAGATTATGGTAATCCTTACCCACTAGTTTTCTCTGGAACGCGACCCGCTAATCGCTGGTAACCAGGTGCCCAATTACTGCTGGGTGAAGAAAAGCGATCAGTTGAAGGTTTGGCGCCCAGTCAATCCTGTCTGGTCATTACAAGCACCCAGGAGCCAGATTCACGAAGCAGTTACGCAAGTACTTACGAACCTGGGGCCAGATTCACGAAACAGTTACACAAGCACTTACGAACGTGTACATCTTTCCTCAATCTTTGACGGCTTTGGTTACATTTATTAAACAGTTTACAAGCATGAAAACTTGCCAATCAACTATTGTTATTGTTATAAACAGCCTCCTGGTGCTTCGGAGCTCAGTAACTGTTTAATAATTGTAAACAAAGCCGCAAAAGATTGAGAAAAGATGTACAGGTTCGTAAGTGCTTGCGTAACTGCTTCGTGAATCTGGCCCCAGGTTCGTAAGTGCTTGCGTAACTGCTTCGTGAATCTGGCCCCAGGTTCGTAAGTGCTTGCATAACTGCTTTGTGAATCTGGTACCAGGAGTCAGGACCAAATCGCAAGGCGAGGGGCGAGTGTGTTAAATTCTGAAGTGAGTTCACTAGACAAAGCTTGTTTTTTTTTGGTTAATAAGATGAAGCTTGTAATACTTTAATAAGTTTGTATTTGACATTTTCATCAAATCATGTAGTCAAATCATTTTGTATATTTTATATTATATATATATAACTTATACTTATATTTATACTTATTATTTATATATTATTTATATTTTAATTTTAATTTAATTTAATTAATTTAATTTAATTTTGATTTATATTTTTTTTATTAATTTAATATTAAATTATTTATTTATTGCGTTTATATTTACATTGACTTTCTATTGTGCATGGATATAACAAAAAATAAAGCATAATGGTTGCTAAAAGCCCAGCTGATGCCCCCTTGAGTAGAAGGCAGGGGAAGTAAGGGAAATTTTAGATCCTTAAAGACCACGTTGGGGAATTTTTATGACATGTAAATGCACTTTTTTTTTTTTTTTACATTTTCAATAGCAGGCAGCGGCTCTTAGCGACCCGGGAACGCGCTGAGATCTGCTCACTCCAGCCAGGAACCTGAGCTCCAGCGGCCTCACTTATTTTATGTTGAATGAAGCAGTTTTTCTTTTCTTTTGCTCGTGTGCAAATGTATATTCATTCTTGATGCCTTGCTCGTTGAATTATGTGTATGTATATATGTATATAAGATAGAATGTCGAAGGCTGGAGGCCAGATACTTTGGGTTAGGCGCACAAAATTTGCAGGGTGACTGGGTTGGTTGGTGTAAGGGGATAGTCAAAGGAGGGGTCGGAGTCTGCCCAGATTGATGGGGCGACAGGCAGGTAACAGCGACATGTCGGCATGTGGCATGCAGGCCAACAGCGACATGTCGGCATGTGCATGCAGGCCAACAGCGACATGTCGGCATGTGGCATGCAGGTAACAGCGACATGTCGGCATGTGGCATGCAGGCCAACAGCGACATGTCGGCATGTGGCATGCAGGTAACAGCGACATGTCGGCATGTGGCATGCAGGCCAACAGCGACATGTCGGCATGTGGCATGCAGGCCAACAGCGACATGTCGGCATGTGGCATGCAGGAAACAGCGACATGTCGCGGTTGCCTGCACTAACTAACTAAGACTGCCACCTGCCACCAAGACTAACTCAGCCACCTCATCTACCCTAAAAAGACTGATTATTCCTCATCACCGCTTCAATTAAATTCGACCGATAATATACTGTAATTTATATACCCATTAAAATATTAAAATACATTAATATCGTTAGTACATATAACAAAATATTTCACCGAGGATCTAGCGACAAATGACCATAAGTCTTGCGACTCGGGCGTGGGGAACCCTGCTGGCTAGGCCACGTAGATTTTTTGGAAGCAGTCGTCCTGAATATTGTATAATATGAGTGTATAATGAGTATTGTATATTTGTAAAACGTGATTGTATAATTGAATATTGTATATTGTACAATGAATTGGCAGTAACATGAAAGTAACATTAAAATTTACGAGGTAATTACACTGGAGGTCTGAGGTGCCAGTCCTGCATGCTCCGCACTGTGACGGTACAGTGCTTTGTGTAACTGTACCCTTCCCTCCCTCCCTCTCTCTCCCACTCTCCCTCCCACCCTCTCTCTCCCCCACCCTCACTTTCACTCCCACACCAGACATTAAAACTTGAACTCCCTGGAGTACCCTCAGTTCGCCTCATCAAGATTGTCTCACTTTGTCTAATTTCACGGTTTCCCGACCCCCATCTGTCGGCTCGTTAGAGCGTTATCCCCCCCTTCTTAATTATATCCCCCATTATTTGTGTCTTGTGCTGTATTTTGGGCGCGAGTGTGTGACGGATTTCATTAATTTTCCGTTTTTTAGTGGTGTTGGGGCACGTTTTGGAGTGTTTTTAGTGGTGTTGGGGCACGTTTTGGAGGTGTTCTTTAGTGGTGTTGGGGCACGTTTGGAGGTGTTCTTTAGTGGTGTTGGGGCACGTTTGGAGGTGTTCTTTAGTGGTGTTGGGGCACGTTTGGAGGTGTTTTTCAGGAAAGTTGGGAATTTACGGAGGTGTTCTTTAGTGATATTGGGGGATATTTGAGGTGATTTAGTGGTGTTGGGGACATTATGGAGGTGTTTTTCAGTGATAGATAACAACTGCTAACTGCAGACTTCCACTATTAATGTGCATGACCCGTCTTAACTACAAAGGGGCTTATTAGCAACAGAGAACAAATATTGACCTCATCCTCATAGAACCCAATGTTGACCGCAGAGAACCACTATTAGCTAGAGAGAAACGCGATTAATCGCGGATAACTGCAGCAAATGTGATCTTCGGCCCTTTGCCACTGCAATGCCTTGTCATCATTTCAGCAGTGGACGTAATAACTGTTACTTCTCGCACACGGCCCTTCATTCCCTTCCTCACCTCTCCCCTCATGCTTTCTCTTCCCTTTATCTCTTTTTCCCCCTCTTTCTCCCTTTCCCTCCTCTCCTTTCTCTTCATTTATCTCTCCATACTGCCGTTCTCAACATTTACTGACCTCCTGGTTCGTTTCTTTCTTTTATTACCCCCCTTGTCATCCTCTCACTTTTATCAGCTCTCTCTCTCTCTCATCCTTCTATTGTAGAGCGGAAATCCCCCCGTGGGAAATTCCTGCTCCACAACGCTCACATTGGGGTCAAAGTCTCACCGATATGTACTACAGATGTGATCTACATAGGCGGTGGGATCAGATCTACATGGGCGTGTGGGAGAGATTTACATGGGCGTGTGGGAGTAGATTTACATGGGCGTGTGGGATCAGATTTACATGGCGTGTGGGATCAGATTTACATGGGCGTGTGGGAGTAGATTTAATGGGCGTGTGGGATCAGATTTACATGGCGTGTGGGATCAGATCTACATGGGAGTGTGGGAGTAGATTTACATGGGCGTGTGGGAGTAGATCTACATGGAGGTGTGGGAGTAGATTTACATGGGCGTGTGGGATCAGATTTACATGGGCGTGTGGGATCAGATCTACATGGGAGTGTGGGAGTAAATTTACATGGGCGTGTGGATCAGATTTACATGGGCGTGTGGGATCAGATTTACATGGGCGTGTGGGAGTAGATTTACATGGGCGTGTGGGAGTAGATTTACATGGGCGTGTGGGAGTAGATTTACATGGGCGTGTGGAGTAGATTTACATGGCGTGTGAAATCAGATTTAGTTATATGTAAAGGCAGTATACGAATATCAGTGACATATACACACCGGCCCGAGGTGATAACGACAGTACTGAAGGGTTTGGAATTCAATTAGCGAATAAATGTTGCCAGAGAGTTACCGTGACTGCTGTGTATATGCTGGAGACCAGCCAGACTCGTGTCATGATCCAACCCGTTCTCGCACTTTCTTACAGTCAATATTGACTTATTAAATACGTGCATATGTGACATACTAAACATACTAGTTTACCTTGAAAAGCTTCATAGATCTTCATAGATTCACACCGACCTTACTAACCCTAGTAAATGTTAAGATAAGCATCTTATTGCTTCTTAATTACAATTATAACTTAACCTATACCTGTAATAGGTTAAGTAATAATTGTAATTACGAAGCAATAAGATGATTATCTTAACATACTAAGAAGGTTAGGTAAGGTCGGTGTTTTCTATGAAGCTTTTCAAGGTAAACTAGTATGTTTAGTATGTCACATATGCACGTATTTAATAAGTCAATATTGACTATACGAAAGTGTGAGAACGGGTTGCATGATCAACAGGTTCGATACCATATCTTAGTCAAGACTAAATTGTTTACTGTTGCTCGAGTCATCTCTTCATTGTCATATATTTACAGTTAAACGCACGTTTAAGCGTAGGTTAGACGCTTAAAGACGCTTTAGACGCTTTGGGAGCCGGTCGGCCGAGCGGACAGCACACTGGTCTTGTGATCCTGTGGTCCTGGGTTCGATCCCGGGCGCCGGCGAGAAACAATGGGCAGAGTTTCTTTCACCCTATGCCCTTGTTACCTAGCAGTAAAATAGGTATCTGGGTGTTAGTCAGCTGTCACGGGCTGCTTCCTGGGAGTGGAGGCCTGGCCGAGGACCGGGCCGCGGGGACACTAAAAAAAAAAAAAAAACGAAATCATCTCAAGATAACCTCAAGATAGACAGACATATATTTGAATGAGTTCGGGTGGATATAAATAGGAGCTGCCTCGTATAGGCCAATAGGCCTTCTGTAGTTCTATTTTTTGTTTGTTATTCACAGTGCATTACTCATCGATGGGTCATCAGAAGAGTGAATATGGCTCCAGCACTCTCCATACATAATCATTAATGTGTTTTTTCTTATTTTCTTGTAGAATTAGCCCGTATCTGTGGATCAGACGAGAGCAGCTCATTACCCTCAAGAGTCTTATAAAGTTTGGGGCAAACATAAACTTCCTAGGTGAGCTCTGGGGGGTTGTAGGCGCAATTAAACCATCTGAACCTCACGTGTACCGATTTTTGAGTATATCAGTATTACAACCTATCATATATCATAAATTTCTACGGGCTCACCATAGCCCGTGCTACTTAGAACGTTTTGTTCTGAGTAGCTGAATCTAAAACAAAAACAACATCATACAGGTTTGATAGTAGCTATACCTACTATGGATAGAATGTACAAACTAAGCATTGTTGTAGTTTTGTACGATTGGAATTTTGATTATGACAGCCAATCACAACCGTGACTACTAGCAGGCTGGGTGGTGGGGTCACTCCGGGGTCACCAGTTCAGGGTCACACATGTACACCAGACAATGGATAAACAAATGCAAGTCATGGGGAGAGAAATGGTTAGACATGTTTCCTTTTACCTAATACATCTGTTCCCCTAGCAGTAAACCGGTACCCAGGAGTTTGTCAACAGGTGCGGCGTTGCATCCTGTACTTACCTAATTGTACTCACCTAATTGTGCTTGCGGGGGTTGAGCTTTGGCACTGGTCCCGCCTCTCAACTGTCAATCAATTGGTGCACAGATTCCTGAGACCTGTGGAGGGTCAGTAGTTCGACCTTGGAAAGACCTCGATACCACGTAATCTTGAGGCTATCTTGAGATGATTTCGGGGCTTTAGTGTCCCCGCGGCCCGGTCCTAGACCAGGCCTCCACCCCCAGGAAGCAGCCCGGTCCTAGACCAGGCCTCCACCCCCAGGAAGCAGCCCGGTCCTAGACCAGGCCTCCACCCCCAGGAAGCAGCCCGTGACAGCTGACTAACTCCCAGGTACCTATTTACTGCTAGGTAACAGGGGGCATTCAGGGTGAAAGAAACTTTGCCCATTTGTTTCTGCCTCGTGCGGGAATCGAACCCGCGCCACAGAATTACGAGTCCTGTGCGCTATCCACCAGGCTACGAGGCCCCTTAAGGTACATACATACACAGGCTGCCTGTCCCCTGATATATGGAATTATTCTATATCTGTACAACCCCAAGGGAGCGAGAGAGAGCCGGATATGTTGTTTACATGCTGGTAGCGTGCCAGCTGGTCGGTTGCCCTCCGTCAGCAGCTCTGCCATTTTCTATGACCGCCGCCGTGTTGTAGGGACAAGGAAGTAACTACAAAATACCTCGAAGGGTATGACGGAAAGTGGAACAATAATTATATATCTGTAGACAATTCAATTACAGTAACGGGATTTCAAGCAGATTCCAGGTTATGTAACTTTTAGCATATTGTGGTTAATGGGTTACAGCGTGTGTTTGGCGTGACCCAGGATGCTGGTTCGATCCCGTCGTCCAATATTAACCTAATCTAACCTTCCTTAGGCCCAAATAAGGATATCTAGGGCTGATATACGCTATCTTAAGCATAATTTACTACATAAATGTGCTGTACTAGGCCTAAAAATGTGTTTCGTGCTTCATTCTGAGTTTCTCTACAAAATTAGTAGTACAAAGCGTCCATCTAAAGTAACAGTAATAGTGTAGATTTTGTTTGAGGGATAACTGGTTAAAACATTATATACCGAGGCCTGGTCGACGACCGGGCCGCGGGGACGCTAAGCCCCGGAAGCACCTGAAGGTAACCTCAAGGTAACGAACTATGAACGACGTTCATAGTTCGTAGTGGTGAAGATGCTGCTAGTGGCAGAGGGATTAGCAGCCTTACCACCTGCGTTGGAGTGACCGCTTCATGATCCGCCCCTCAGACGTACGTGCAGCCTGTGTATACCTGGATTATACCTGGAGAAGGTTTCGTGAGTTGTTCTACTCCCCTGAGGCTAGGCTCGGGGAGTAGAGGCGTTTCATTCACGTTTTATTCACTTTTCTCTTATTATATGATCTCCAAATTTTCACACCTAACTCCCGTGCTACTCTTTCCCCCCTTCTCCCCTTCATTCCTCTCCCCCTCACCCCTCCTTCCTGTCCTCATTCCTCTCTCCCCTGACTCCTCTCTCCCCTCATTCCTCTCTCCCCTGACTCCTCTCTCCCCTCATTCCTCTCTCCCCTGACTCCTCTCTCCCCTCATTCCTCTCTCCCCTGACTCCTCTCTCCCCTGTTGACCAGACCACACACTAGAAATTGAAGGGACGACGACGTTTCGGTCCGTCCAGGACCATTCTCAAGTCCCCTCATTCCTCTCTCCCCTCATTCCTCTCTCCCCTGACTCCTCTCTCCCCTTACCTGGAGCTACTCGAGAGAACAGCTGTGAATGCCTCCTATAAAGCCTGCTGCTGACGTCTTCATATTTCCCTCTTGTGTATGGGTCCTCGCCCCAACCTTGCCATTGATTGCTACTGGGGCGGTCCCTCGGCCCTGGTTCTGACCCCCCTGACCGTGGTTCTGACCCCCCCCCCCTCCTGACCGTGTAATAGCCTTTGATCCCTCAAGATGACCCTTGCCCCCGCATATGTTAGCCCTAAGTCTAATGCATATCACTAGACATTATTGTGCGGGTGGATAGTATAAGTGATACTGGCCAATCAGAATTGAGGAATTGGTAATTATTAGCCTGACGGGATTGTGTGAGATATTAATGTTCTCTTCTGTACCTTAGTTGTCGGTTGTAATACGGGTTCGGTCTCGACTCATAATCGGGAATCCTGGGTTCGAATCCCGGGCGGGACGGAAATGGTTGGACGTATTTCCAATCACCTTATGCCTCTGTTCGCCTAGCAGTAAATAGGTACCCGGGAGTCAGTTTATTGTGGGGTTGCATCCTGGAGGGTCAGTATATATATAAGCCTAACATATATATATATATATATATATATATATATATATATATATATATATATATATATATATATATATATATATATATATATATATATATATATATTGCTGGTTACTGCAAGATTTTGTTGGATTTATTACGTGTCTGTGTAACTTTACCAATACATCCCAGCAGGTGGGTTTGTGGGGTTCACAATGAAGATATCAAAGCAGGTTTCATTTCTGTTATATTTCCCGGTGCGTAGATATATTTGCATGTGCCTGCGCATGAACGCTCCCACGCGCGCGCGCCTTTTTTTTAATATAATCCTTACTCTTGCCAATAATTGATCAGAAATCGCTATTTCCGCAACATATTATTTGAGCATGAAGGTATACACAAATGTATTGTCTTTCCACAGCACCAGTGTGTATAATCCACCACAGCAACAATGTGTATAATTCACCACAGCACCAGTGTGTATAATCCACCACAGCACCAGTGTGTATAATCCCCCACAGGACAAGTGTGTACAATCCACCACAGCACCAGTGTGTATAATCCCCCACAGCACCGGTGTGTACAATCCACCAAAGCATCAGTGTGTATAACCCACCACAGCACCAGTGTGTATAATCCCCCACAGCACCGGTGTGTACAATCCACCACAGCACCAGTGTGTATAATCCCCCACAGCACCAATGTCTATAATCCACCACTGCACCCAGCGTGTATAATCCCCCACATCACCAGCGTGTATAATCCACCACAGCACCAGTGTGTATAATCCCCCACATCACCAGCGTGTATAATCCACCACAGCACCCAGCGTGTATAATCCACCACAGCACCCAGCGTGTATAATCCACCAGCCCGAGCACCACCTCACCAAACGCACTTTAGACAAGTCTTGCAGCCACATAGTTTACACTGATAATTATCCCAATGAGCAATACCCCAGTTTCCACAGTCGGCCTGAGGACATTAGGCTGATTGCTTTTTGAGGGAGAGATGTGATTAATGGGAAGGAGATATCTGTATATTGTGAGACAGTTCTCTGATCATTATTTTTAACATGTTCGTCAAATTGTACTCCTTCAATCACTGGCAAGAGAGAGAGACATTATTAATCTAGAAAATATTAAAGCGATTGGTTCAAAATCTGGATATTGAGAAAAAATATCAGGCTCACGTTTGAAAAAATGAAAAAATGAAATGAATGAAAAAAGCATCTTTTAAAATATGAGGAGCATTTTTTAATAGATTTCAAAGTGTGTTCTAGAGGGAAGCATATGAACATCTCCAAAGGGTACCTGATCAAGCAGGCTGTGACTCGTATGTCAAACAGCATGCAGCGGCATCCCAAAGTTTGATCGATCAGACCATCAACCAGGAGGTCTGATGGGAGACCCTGCTAGAGAGGGGAGAGGGGTGATCTGAATGTTGTGAGGAGGGTGTCTGAATGTTGCGAACATTGTGAGGAGGGTGTCTGAATGTTGCGAACATTGTGAGGAGGGTGTCTGAATGTTGCGAACATTGTGAGGAGGGTGTCTGAATGTTGCAAACATTGTGAGGAGGGTGTCTGAATGTTGCGAACATTATGAGGAGGGTGTCTGAATGTTGCGAACATTGTGAGGAGGGTGTCTGAATGTTGCGAACATTATGAGGAGGGTGTCTGAATGTTGCGAACATTGTGAGGAGGGTGTCTGAATGTTGCGAACATTGTGAGGAGGGTGTCTGAATGTTGCGAACATTATGAGGAGGGTGTCTGAATGTTGCGAACATTATGAGGAGGGTGTCTGAATGTTGCGAACATTGTGAGGAGGGTGTCTGAATGTTGCGAACATTATGAGGAGGGTGTCTGAATGTTGCGAACATTATGAGGAGGGTGTCTGAATGTTGCGAACATTATGAGGAGGGTGTCCAAATGTGAAAGAGGTGTTTGAACACTGGGAGAGAAAGTAGATATGTATGCAATATGCAACAACAATAATTGTACAATTATAGGTTTCATGTTGCCTATCATATTACTTTCAATATTGTTGACAAGTTGAAAAGCGTATTGCAAAGCTCACAGATCCCAGGTTTACAGACATGTAGAGAGGATGGTCTCTATACATGTCTGTATATCCCGGGATCTATGAGCTTTGTAATACATACATATTCCAACGTGTGAATATGTTCCCAACATGTTGAAAACTATATAATGGATAATATGGTTGTTATATTACACAGGGAACCTAGGCAGTGAGGATCACAACATTGGGATTAGCTTCATATAACCCCCCAAAACACCATCCACACACCTCCATCCTCCCCACACACACACACACACACACACACACACACACACACACACACACACACACACACACACACACACACACACACACACACACACCCTTCCTCTCTTATTCACACTCAGTCACCACAAAACTCAGTCCGAAGAAACTTAAAAATCTTTAACTTTGAGAGGTTGTAAGGTTGGAGTTGAGGTTACACGGCGAGGTGCGTGAGTTTCAAGTAGCATAGTTCCAGGAGCCCAGTAGCACTGAGGCTAAACAAGAGGTCCTCGTGGCTGGTTGATACTTGCTTATAAGAACTGGTCGGAGTTTTATGCGCTCCGTCACTTGAAACACTGATGAAAACTAGAGAGAGTGAGGGGGGTGGGGGGAGAAGGTGAATCCATAGTGACTAAGTGTATATATGTATGAAGGAATACAAGCATACATCATGTATATGCCAAGAGGTGTATCCGACATAGTGCATATATATGGTTTGTTTACTTTAGTCCTAGACTACCTTCAAGGCTAAAGTATTGCTGTTTATTATATCCATTGGCCTTAATAAGCCTCCCTCGGCTCACAGGCTTCTTGTCAAACGCCAGATCAATACAAGCACTCAACACGTATGGGCATATTGACCGCTGCTTATCAGTAGTTGCCAGGTGGTCTTGACCACATTCGACCAGAAAGCATGGCTCTATGGAGATTAATGGTTTGTTCAATTTCATACGCAAGTTTTTTGGTACAATGATACAAGTTGTTCGTTTGTCACCCTTGACAACGAAGCAGCATGATATTATCTTCTGTATATGTTGTAAGGGCTTGAAAGTTGGGGGGGGGGGTGAGGGAGAAGGAACTATCAAGGGGAAAGCGCCAAGCCATTACGACTATATAGCACTTGGAAGGGGTCAGGATAAGGATTTGGGATGGGACGGGAGGCAGGAATGGTGTCCAACCACTTGGACGGTCGGGGATTGAACGCCGACCTGCATGAAGCGAGACCGTCGCTCTACCGTCCAGCCCAAGTGGTAGGGATGGGAGGGGAGAATTAGTGTAATCTGTATTGTCTAAGCATTGACATGTAAAACCGTACCTCTTCAGTCATGTCATTGACATGGAAACAGTCCTATTCACATTACTTCCCTCCACTGTGAGCTCCCAAGTCTCACTATAACTTTTTTTCCTCTTAGATAGGCATTCTAACCCCAGTTCAGTATACTATCCGTTACTCCAGCTTGTTTGCTCAAGTTGATGCAGTAGCCTCCCCTGAGACAGTTCTAGTCACAGATGTTCTGGAAGTCATGGAAATGTCCCCAAACCCTCAAATGTAATATTTATGAATTGTTCAGTGTTAATAGAATAAGTAGTTGATGATGATGATGATGATGATAGGGTCGCCCCAAATAAACTTGTGGAATGAGTGGACTATACGAGGGTATTACAACCCATCCTCCTAAATGACAGTACTTATTACAACTATTTGGTCAGATGTGCAAAAATGCACTGTTGGATCACGAAAAGTTCCTGTTTTATACTATAAATTTTTGTAGAGTGCATAAAAAAAGAAAAAAAAGAAAACAAACTTAAACCTTCTTAGACCTAGCATATACTACATTAAGGCCTAATACAACATATAATAGGATTGCTTAGACTGGTGAGGCTGGGTTAGGCTTTGTTCTTTAATTACTTTTTCTGTTTTTTTTTAGAATGTCATTTGGGTAAATTCGACAATGCAAAACATAAAAGATTTTTGGGGGATCGAACGATTCATTTTGTTATGTTTCACAAAATAGTTGCTATAAGTACAATTATTTTATATATATATATATATATATATATATATATATATATATATATATATATATGTATGTGTATGTGTGTGTGTGTGTATGTGTATGTGTGTGTGTGTATGTGTGTGTGTGTGTGTGTGTGTGTGTGTGTGTGTGTGTGTGTGTATGTGTGTGTGTATGTGTGTGTGTGTGTGTGTATGTCCGAATTATCTCAAATCAAAGGTGTTACGTCTTTTTCTGGTAATCAGGTGTTTTAACACTCAGTGGGAGAAGAGGGTCGGTTTTAGGAAGGAGAGTTAAGGGGGGAGGGAATGGGTTGGAGGATTGGTGTTGTAGAAAGGATGTGAAAGGATGACGAGTGGTGGAGGAATAGGCAGGAGGAGTAGGAATCTGTTGGTGAAGAGGGAGGAGTTGGAGATAAAGCAGAGATGGAGGAGTCAAAAGGTGAAGGATGACAAAGAACAAGATGGAGAAGGAAGGAGAAAGGAGGCATGAAGAAAAAGAAAGATGGTGGATAAAGAAATATAGGGAACGACTATAGAAGTGTTGAGACACTGTGAGCTAATAAGAACCATTTCCCTCTGTGAGAAACGTTTGAGTGAAGACCCTGGACGAAACGTTTGTGTGAAGACCCTGGACGAAACGTTTGTGTGAAGACCCTGGACGAAACGTTTGAGTGAAGACCCTGGACGAAACGTTTGAGTGAAGACCCTGGACGAAACGTTTGTGTGAAGACCCTGGACGAAACGTTTGTGTGAAGACCCTGGACGAAACGTTTGTGTGAAGACCCTGGACGAAACGTTTGAGTGAAGACCCTGGACGAAACGTTTGAGTGAAGACCCTGGACGAAACGTTTGTGTGAAGACCCTGGACGAAACGTTTGTGTGAAGACCCTGGACGAAACGTTTGAGTGAAGACCCTGGACGAAACGCTTGTGTGAAGACCGTGGAAGAACGTTTGTGTGAAGACCCTGGACGAAACGTTTGAGTGAAGACCCTGGACGAAACGTTTGAGTGAAGACCCTGGACGAAACGTTTGTGTGAAGACCCTGGACGAAACGTTTGTGTGAAGACCCTGGACGAAACGTTTGAGTGAAGACCCTGGACGAAACGTTTGTGTGAAGACCGTGGACGAAACGTTTGTGTGAAGACCGTGGACGAAACGTTTGTGTGAAGACCGTGGACGAAACGTTTGAGTGAAGACCCTGGACGAAACGTTTGTGTGAAGACCCTGGACGAAACGTTTGTGTGAAGACCCTGGACGAAACGTTTGTGTGAAGACCCTGGACGAAACGTTTGTGTGAAGACCCTGTGCGAAACGTTTGTGTGAAGACCCTGTGCGAAACGTTTGTGTGAAGACCCTGGTTGAAACGTTTGTGTGAAGATCCTGACCTAAACGTTTGTGTGAAGACCCTGGCCAAAACGTTTGTGTGAAGACCCTGGCCAAAACGTTTGTGTGAAAACCCTGGCCAAAACGTTTGTGTGAGTACCCTGGTCAAAACGTTTGTGTGAATACCCTGATCGAAACGTTTGTGTGAAGACCCTGACCGAAACGTTTGTGTGAATACCCTTGGACGAAACGTCACTCGACACTTTTAAGACCTTACAAACACTGTGAGAGAATTGTGTGCGAGTCGGCCGTCATCCTCTGTTTCCCCCAAACAACAGGAAACAGAGAGAGAAAGAGAGAGCGAGAGAGAGAGAGAGAGAGAGACAGAGGATAAATGAATGAATTCACTCATGGGATAAATAACAGACAGGAGATAAAATTGAGTAAAGCCCCGGGAGACGTAAGCCATCAATCTGGTGTGATGGGAGAGGCTGATCATCGCTCAACGTCCCCGCTATCACCAGTAATACATATGTGTCGGGATATGTGTGTGGATACATATCCACGCTCGGAAAGGTTCAACCACACAACACAGATATGTATACTTGGGAATTTATGAATGAAGACAACATTATGAATGTCCTGTTTTGTATCGTTGATATATTTATAACAGATAAATTGATAATAATTTTGGTATTATTATTTATGATTTATTTGGTGGGGGTACCCAGCTGTGCCTGGGTCACTTTGCTACTCTTTCTTTTTCCCTCTTAAGTCTCCTTCTTCCCCCTCTCCTTTACTCCTATCTCCTCCCTCTCCTGTCCTGTCCTCCTCTTCACTTCCCTATCCCACCCTCTTCACCCCTTCTCTCTCCATCTTTCTCCCTATTCCTTCCTCCCCGTTCCTCCCACTCTTTCCCTATCTCTCCCTCCCCTCTTCACTCAGAAAATGTCATCTTAAAATAATACATAAAAATCTATTGTAAACAGATCCCCGATTTCAGACTTTGGGACAATCGCGGGGAGTCAGGCATTCTAGGTGCTGATATTTTTTGAAGGGTGGCAGACTGGCCTATGACACACCCATACCCTCCATGTGTCATCTTGGAAAATTGGGTGAGGCAAGCCCCATGTGTCATTCCTCATACTTTAGACCGACAAACCGATATTCACTCATAGATATATAGATTACTACCGGTTCCTGACTGTGCTTGGATCTCCTGTCCACCTCCTTCTCTTTCCCCATTTTTCCACTCACTCTTCTCTTTCATCTATGTTTCCCTATCCCCCTTATCTTCCCATCTCCCCCCTCCTCTCCAACATTCTCCCCCAAGATGCCCCGTTCAACAGGATTCACGCAAGACTTGGTCTCGTCAACAAGGTACATGCAAGGCTTGATCCCATTGACATGATACACGCAGGGATTGATCCCCGTCAACATGATACACGCAGGACCTGATATCGTCAACAGGATAAGCGCAGGGTTTGATCCTGTTAACCTAATGCACGCATGCTCTGGTCCCATCAACAGTCAAAGGACTGAAAACCAGGTTTTCCCGAAGACCTTCAAGCCGGGGGAAAATATTATTTTTTATATATACATTTTCCTGACCCCAACATCTAAGGTGTATTGGGGGGATGTCGGTCGTGTAGGTAGTTAGTTGGTAATTATGTGTGGCGTGGTGGGGAGTAGGGGATGGGGGTGTGGTGGGGAGTAGTGGAAGGGGGTGTGGTGGGGAGTATGACACGGGGGTGTGGTGGGGGAGTAGGGAAAGGGGGTGTGGTGGGGCAGTAGGGGAAGGAGTGGTGATCAAAGGGGTGTTTTGGTGGAGGGGGGCAGTGTGAAGGGGCAGTGACCAGTGAAAGAAGTGGTCGGCATGGGGGCGATAAACTTATTTACCCACGGTTGAAAAATGCATTTTGTGTACAAAATGTATTTCGGGCAACAAGGGGTAACAGGATTTTTTGGTCGTGGTCACGTAGTTTCAACGACGAGAGAAAATATATACTCCCGAAAATATTTAAAAATTTAAATTCCAGGTGCAGCAAGATAACTAAAAAAAAGGTGAACAGGAGTCCAGGGATAAAGTTGGAAATTTATACATGAACTAGTCTTGCTGGAGTAAGTGAAAATGGGG
The DNA here is from genome assembly GCF_040958095.1 of Procambarus clarkii. Lineage (NCBI taxonomy): Eukaryota > Metazoa > Arthropoda > Malacostraca > Decapoda > Cambaridae > Procambarus > Procambarus clarkii. The sequence continues at coordinate 19,482,210 of NC_091230.1, forward strand.
CACAATTATCTTTGTTAATTAAGATTTATTTACGCTTGTTTTGGGAACATTTTTTGTGTTCGACTTACGCACCATTCTCACCTAAGGTCCTTAGCTTAAGTGACAGGCTGAGAAAAATTCACAAACGCTCACTCAGTCAATGTTGGGGATGCAAAACATATGAGAAGACTCAAGAGAGCGGCGGACTATGATCAATTATCACACACACACACACACTGGTCTGGAAAACGAATACGGATCTTTAACCCAAACAAATTCAAAATTATAAGATTAGGAAGAGGAGTTAATACGTCAGTTAGGATAGAGGAGTAAAGAGCGGCACAGCTTCCCACCACAGAAAAGACGAAAAACTTCAGAAATGACATTATCCCAAATCTAAGCTAGATGCACACGTTATCCGAATAACGTCACCAGCTTTTGCCAAACTGGCGAACGTACGGATATCCTCCAGTTCTTCTGTGTTAAGTGTACAGTTCCTTACTTTAGACGTTCCTTGTCTTCTCTGTAACGTTCCTTACAAGCGGTAGCGCAAGGCAACTGAAACATACAAGCGGTAGCACAAGACAGGTAGAGATAGATCTCTACCTGTCAATGTGGGCACCCAAACCCATTGAACATGACACCAATACGACAGTATTTTAAGGTCAGACAAACACTGAGAAAATACAGTGTGAGGCCCAGTCGCCCTGGACACTGTTTGCCATGACAACATGCAGGGGGGAGGGGGTGTGGAGAGCAGGAAGGGAGAGAAGAGGAGGGCAGGAAGGAGGAGGATAATAACAAATAGGAGAGAGGAGGAGGACAGAAAGAAGGGGAGAAGGACGAGACAGTGAGGGCAAGAGGGAGGAAGGTAATGAGGGGATATAAAGAATAAAAGGGGAAAGAGAAGGATGGAATCTACAAGAGGAACAAGCAGGATAGAAGGGGCAAGGAGAAGATAAAGCAAAAAGCATGATAGTGGATATAGAGAGAAAAGTTAAAACCAAATGGTAGAGAAAAAGGGAACGGATAAGCTGGTGTGAAGAGGAGAGAGAGAGAGAGAGAGAGGAGGGGGGAGGGAAGGGTCCATGGTCTCTTGAGGGGGCGCCTATCAGCAGTTAATTGCTCTCAGGGCTCAAGAGTTCCCAATAAAACCAAATGAGTTCCTAACTCCCGGTCACCAGGCTCTACTGTCCCTCGGCCCGGTCACCAGGATACACTGTCCCTCGCCTTGGTCACCAGGATACACTGTCCCTCGCCCCGGTCACCAGGATACACTGTCCCTCACCCCGGTCACCAGGATACACTGTCCCTCACCCCGGTCACCAGGATACACTGTCCCTCGCCCCGGTAACCAGGATATACTGCCCTTCCTCGTTTATCCCTTTCCATCCTCTCCGTTCCTTCTCGTCCTACTTCAATCTCCCCCCCCCCCTTCCTTCATCGCCTTCCTTATATCACTTCCTTCATCTTCGTCTTCATCTTCGTCTTGCTCGTCCTCAATAAGGGAAAGTATTTTTCAGTGGACTGCGTTATCTGTTATTCTCGTGGTCGTCTTAATTACATTACCAAGTTTTAGCAGCAAGAGACTAACTTCTTGCCCTTGTCCGCATGCCTAGTGGTGACTCAAGGGGGTAAGCTTCAGCTCCCGGGTTCCTAACAGCACTCGGTCATCCAATTTAACCGCAGTCTTCGTGGCTGTCATATCAAATGAGTTGTACTTGGAGGGGATTTGTTTTTGGTGATTTTCTAGTTTATTTCATTTTCCTTATTACTATTCAGCTTTATAAATGACATCTGTTTATTTTTTTCTATTGTTAGTTCGTTTTCTCGGGGACAGGAAGCCGTGATATATATCTTTATATGCAACAATGATCACATAAACACTGATCCAAGTATGCAGAATAACCACATGTGAAAAATAGAAAATGCTTAACGCGTTTTCGGCTAATTCGCCTTCATCAGAGCAAAGTAGAATGAAGCTCCTTTCTACTTTGCTCTGATGACGGCGAATTAGCCGAAAACGCGTTAAGCATTCTCTATTTTTCACATGTGGTTATTCTGCATATCTATATATATAATGTGTATAAGATTTTATGTATCCTTGTATTGGTCTAAGTGTGTGCTATGGTTACAGGGCCCGTGAGAGTGTGCCTCCTCCCCTAAGCAAGAGGAAGGGCTGCTGGCTATATACAGCTGCTGGCTATATACAGCTGCTGGCTATATACAGCTGCTGGCTATATACAGCTGCTGGCTATATACAGCTGCTGGCTATATACAGCTGCTGGCTATATACAGCTGCTGGCTATATACAGCTGCTGGCTATATACAGCTGCTGGCTATATACAGCTGCTGGCTATATACAGCTGCTGGCTATATACAGCTGCTGGCTATATACAGCTGCTGGCTATATACAGCTGCTGGCTATATACAGAGTCGACATCCTCCCTGGGGGCTCACCTGGGGGATGTCGACTTTCACTTCCAGATGAAACTATTTTTGCCTTTGTCTGCCTGATTTGTATCGTGGCTGGTGCAGTGGTTGTGTGCGTCCGCTCTCACTCTTACTCCTCGTTCCCCCCGTCTCTTTTCGCTTCCCCTTCTCCATTCGTCCATTCAACCCTTTCCACTCCATTCCATCATTTTCGTCATCTTTTAGAGAGACCTCCTGGTCGTTTTTGTGGGGAAATAGTAAGGATTGTGAGGGAGATTTCTCTCCCATTTATCTTTACGTCTTCCGTAAATTATTTCTACATCAGGAGGAAGGAATAAGGGAATACATTTTAACATTAAATACAAAAAAATGTAAAGAGCGATATTAGTAAATAAGAAAAAAAACATGATTTATCATAGGAAAGATTTAAACATTGATGATACAGAAATATAAGGTGTGAGAGAGGGGATTATAATGGACATACATTATCCCCCTGAGGTATACATGGATAGGTATACCTTTCCTTAGAGCATTTTAAGAGAGACTTTGATTAATAGTAAGAGATGTGTTATTTTGTCCTGCACACAGGACGTTGTGGACACGCTGCAAGAATATTGGTAAGTTGTAAAGTAACTTTTACCTTCTTTATTGAGAAGGTAAAGTCCCCAGATGATCTTCACTGAGCTCCTTCAGTAACAGCAAGTACAAACAGCAGAATACAGGAAGTACAAACAGTAGAAAACAGTAAGTACCACCAGCAGGAAACAGGACGTACAAACAGCAGAAAACAGTAAGCACCAACAACAGAAAACAGGAAATACAAACAGTAGAAAACAGTAAGCACCAACAACAGAAAACAGGAAGTACAAACAGCAGAAAGAGAGAGAGAGAGATAGAGAGAGCCACAGGCATCACCAGAAGCACAGAGGCACATCATTATTGTGTTTTGAAATCCTATCAAAAACTGTAATGAAAAATAGGCTCGACCTTGGCCCCTGTGAACGAGAAGTGGTTGAGGCTTAGTGGCCGAGTGACTCCATGTTGGGCAGGTGCTGAGTAGTAGTAGTCTTCAGGCTTGTTATCTTGAGGTTATCTTGAGATGATTTTGGGGCTTTTTAGTGTCCCTGCGGCCCGGTCCTCGACCAGGCCTCCACCCCCAGGAAGCAGCCGCCTCGACAGCTGACCAACACCCAGGTACCTGTTTACTGCTAGGTAACAGGGGCATAGGGTGAAAGAAACTCTGCCCATTGTTTCTCGCCGGCGCCTGGGATCGAACCCGGGACCACAGGATCACAAGTCCAGCGTGCTGTCCGCTCGGCCGACCGGCTCCCCCCGTCCTCTCAACTACTAAGTCGTTATGGGATAAATTGTCATCCATACTTTCGTGGAAATAAACATTCCTTTCACCTGGGCTGTATGGGTCTCGAACCCTGGACCCCACGTGTGTGTGTGTTGGAATCGTTACGGTATATTATGTTCTCCACTGTCACAGTCGAAAATCCACGTTTTCTATGTATCGGTTGGCTAGGTTAGGTTAAGTTAGATTAGGCTTGGATTTGTACGTTTCAGGTGAGGTTATGACATTGGATTTTGAACGTTGTGGCAGATGAAGAGGGCGAGGCCTGGAGTGAGAAGATAGTTTTAAGAAACGTGTAGAGTATAAATAAGACGCCGTGAAAACTAGACTAGTTGAAATACTGAGTTGTTCCAGAGGGGCCAGTGTGAGTAGCCTGTTTCCCTTAGTCACTAACATAATCTCTGCCTATTGTTTCATTAACAATGTCAGTTAGGATTTATTCAATTAAAATGCATTTAATAAATACAAAAATACAAGAAACAACTGCTATGTATTCTTTTATTCATTTTCCAATACCTAATTTGTTGCTATATATATATATATATATATATATATATATATATATATATATTTATATATATATATATATATATATATATATATATATATATATATATATAGATAGATAGATAGATAGATAGATAGATAGATAGCAAGTGATGATAATAATATCCATTGTCTTAATATTCTAAGAAAAGTTACTAGCCCTTAAAACATTTAATTAACAAAGTCATTAACCTGTGTTGTATTTAGCTAACGAGAGTCAGGAAGACACTGAGTGACAGATCTGGATGGCCAAGAACCGGTTCTGATTAGCGAGCAGATTAAGCAGGCAAGCAACGTCACTTAAATCAACTTTAGTGTTAAGCGAATATCAAGACTGTATAAGCGAAGCGGAGAACAGTCTTATCATTTATAGTCAGGCTAAATCGGCTTCAATGCCGCTGGAGGCTTGAGAATTAATGAGGGAAACAGGACCTCGGTTTCCAGTGATTCACGCAGCTGAGGTTTCTTGTATTGTGTTCATGTTACTGATCTTATACGTCAGTGTCCGTCATTCATCTCAGTTCGTTGATTGTTGCCTTTATTGGTCGCTGGTCGTCAGTTACATCTCCGCCGTCGGAGTTCTTCAGTTGCTGAAGTATGTACGTAGTTCACATATTTGTTTCCTGAAGGAGTACAGTTTGTTGGTGTGTTTCCTTCACGTGTCCAGATAGACGGACTAAGTGAATTGATCAACTTATGAATTGATGAAGAAGTTGATGTTCCATACAATGTAGCGGATTCTACCCTTTCATTTCTCTAGTTCTCCTTCATTTCTCTAGTTCTCCTCATCGTCTCCTTCATTCCCTCCTCTTCCTCCTTAAGGAGAGGTCGAAGCTTGCTCCCACCAGCCCTGGAACTGAGGTAGGGGTAGGGGGGGGGGGGAGGGGGTGGCTATTGATACGAGAGAGACTCATCTTTTTCCCCCGGGAGCGTCACTGATGGGTCGTGCTCGGTGATGGCACCAGATCCCAACATTTGCATGCCGTATTAAGGGGGCAAATGTGGATGAACCTGCGTTTGGGGCGTGAGAGAGAGGCAGGTGACGGTTGTTGGTGTATTGTGGTTTATTTGTGTGTGTGTGTGTGTGTGTGTGTGTGTGTGTGTGTGTGTGTGTGTGTGTGTGTGTGGGTGTGTGTGTGTGTGTGTGTGTGTGTGTGTGTGTGTGTGTGTGTGTGTGTGTGTGTGTGTGTGGGTGTGTGTGTGTGTGTGTGTGTATGTGTGTGTGTGTGTGTGTGTGTGTGTGTGTGTGTGTGTGTGTGTGTGTGTGTTTACTATTTATATTTACTATCTGTGCCTGTAGGAAGGAGCTGTTAGCGCTTGGGCCCCGCCTTTCCAACCGTTGGTTGGCTAATCCCGACATATTTTCCTCTGTCATATCTACTGGAGACACAAATGAACCGAAGGCATGTCAAGAAATGCTCGGACTCTGTACGGGTGTTCAACAAGTGGGACGCTCTGAAAGAACGAGTTGTGGAAGCCACCTCCATCCATACCTTTAATGCCAGATTCCTGGATAATAGAAAGTACATCATGGATAATTAGTTCGTGGATAAAAAGTACATTGTGGATAATTAGTTCGTGGATAAAGTGAAGTGCAGCGTGGATATTTTGTTCCTGAATATCTAGAACTTTAATAATCAGGTCTGGTGAGTGGCGATAATGGCAGTAATTAATTGAATATTCGTTATCAGGACTCCGGCAAATGAACTTAGTGAGTTTTATTCTGGATAATAACGATCCAATTAAGCCATTTTTATATAATCAAGAATGACAATCCAATTATCTGATATTTTGTGAATATAATATATATTTTTAGGTCCAAGTGGCTTTTATCTGATGGAAATGGCCCAAGTCATGGTAATATCTACTTTATCATATGATGACTGTTAGACAACATCTGTGTAACCTTTCGGGTGTTTTATGTTTTTGAGATTCAAAAGGAGGAAAGGAACAGGTTGAGAGCATGCTGTGTTTTTTTTTTAGATTCAGCTACTGGGAACAAAAAGTTGCAAGTAGCACGGGCTATGGTGAGCCCCGTAATGGATTTACCTGGCATAGGAGCGGGGTTGTAAAAATGTGTGTGTGTCTGTTTATATACCTGGAGGGGAGTGATCGAATGTCCATATGTAAGTGTGTGTGTATGTGTGAGAGAGACATAGAGGCACATAGAGGCATGAAGTCCTCTATACCCGCTAACACACACAAACCATCTCAGGCTCAGTAGGCCTCTTCAGGGGAAAACATGAACATGTCAGCCAAAACATAACATGGCGATTGTGTTAACCTAATTGGACGTCTGCTAAGGACAAATTTCGAGACGATACAAGTGAGCCGTGATTTCTTATGGATAATTAATACAATAATTGCATAATTATATAATTGAAGATAATACAAGAGGGAACTAATCTCTGGGTTATCCGATACACTTTTCTGCACAGTAACTTATACACTAATCTAAATACGCTTCCAGTTCATATAAACCAACAGACTTGTACAGCACAACGTGACTTATTTGCCTCAGACATTTTTCCCCTTACAGCCCTTCAGACTTGATTATCTAATGAATACCATAAGTAACCTAAGCCTTTTGTGTAATGTGAGGTTATTAATGTGTGCAATGCTCTTCCGCTGGCGAACCACTGAAGGGAAACACACTTAGTACCTCGTAGGTTTCTCTGTGTGAATAATGCATATATGGAGGAGCTGGGGATGAGAGTGGTGTTGAGGGGCTAGGGACGAGAGTGGTGTTGAGGGGCTAGGGACGAAAGTGGTGTTGAGGAGCTAGGGACGAGAGTGGTGTTGAGGGGCTAGGGACGAGAGTGGTGTTGAGGAGCTAGGGACGAGAGTGGTGTTGAGGGGCTAGGGACGAGAGTGGTGTTGAGGGGCTAGGGACGAGAGTGGTGTTGGGCTAGGGACGAGAGTGGTGTTGAGGGGCTAGGGACGAGAGTGGTGTTGAGGGGCTAGGGACGAGAGTGGTGTTGAGGGGCTAGGGACGAGAGTGGTGTTGAGGGGCTAGGGACGAGAGTGGTGTTGAGGGGCTAGGGACGAGAGTGGTGTTGAGGGGCTAGGGACGAGAGTGGTGTTGAGGGGCTAGGGACGAGAGTGGTGTTGAGGGGTTAGGGACGAGAGTGGTGTTGAGGAGCTGGGGACGAGACCATCATAGCCCCCTATGGGGAGAGGGAGAGGGGTTATCTTGAGGTTATCTTGAGATGATTTCGGGGCTTTAGTGTCCCCGCGGCCCGGTCCTCGACCAGGCCTCCACCCCCAGGAAGCAGCCCGTGACAGCTGACTAACACCCAGGTACCTATTTTACTGCTAAAATGGAAGGTGCTTGAGGAAACAGTAAGGGAAGCACTAAATCCCTCTCCCTCTCCCTCTCTCCCTCCCTCTTTCTTTCCCTCTCCCCCTCCCTCTCCCTCTCACCCTCCCTCAGTAGAGGGAGGAGGACCCGCTAGCCTCAACAAAAGCTAAGATGCACTTAAGCCTCATCCAGGAGCTGGGAAAATAACACCTAAGTTAGCAGTAAGTAAAGCTCAGGTTTGTTTGCTTCTGATTCTGATTGGTCAGGTTCCAATACCTTCCGTTTTATTATTTTTTTCAATTATTAAAAAAAGAGAGTTGGTAAAATTTTGTATCATTTAAATTTCAAATAAAATTGCATTTTCTTATGAAATTTGTGAGGAGGCTGACTTAATTAGGGAGAGTGAAGCGATAAAGTTTCTCACTTTTTGAAGTGCTCTGTGTTTCCTGGAAGTTCACACACACGCGCGCGCGCACACACACACACACACACACACACACACACACACACACACACACACACACACACACACACACACACACACACACACACACACAAGCAAGGGGGCACAGGTGGAAACTGAGTACCCACATGAGCCACAGGGACGTTAGAAGGAACTTTTTCAGTGTCAGAGTAGTTAACGGATGGAATGCATTAGGCAGTAATGTGGTGGAGGCTGACTCCATACACAGTTTCAAATGTAGATATGATAGAGCCCAGTAGGCTCAGGAACCTGTACACCAGTTGATTTGAGAGTTGAGAGGCGGGACCAAAAAGCTAGAGCTCAACCCCCGCAAGCCCAACTTGGTGAGTACACACACAGGGAAGAATATATCTCGACTCGCAATTATTATTACTATTTTTCTTTTCCTTTTGATATCATAATCTGTATGCACTGATCACGATTTTCTTTTATAAATCCAATCATAATTTAGTTATCCTTTAAACCCGCCAAAAAACTTATGATATGGGCTTTCTATTAGACCGTATGGAGTGTGTGTTAATGTTTGGTTGATAAATCTTCATAATACTCCCAAAGTTTGCACCAAAATTCACTACTCTTCGGCCATGGATATTTATATCATTCCACACATTACTTATATTAATAGAAAAGAGGACAGACAAGCACAGCGAGGAAGGAGAGAATGGACAGAGAGAGAGAGAGATCTGGGGTGCACGGCTACTGCTTGGAATCCCACCTAGTAACAAATAAAGATAATGCAATTATCTTTATTTGTTACTAGTACTACAACCTCTACTGCCATAAATAATGCCAACAAAAATAATAATAACAATAACAAAGAGAAGACGAGTAGAGGAGGGGGGGCGGGGGGGAGGAAGAAGTAAGGTGGCCTCTAAGCTGATACAAACATCCTCTTCGCCCGCCTCTATACACGTATGAGAGCTGGGAAGGCCTCTGAAGGGACTCTCAACTTTCCCTAATTCGAAAAGTTTCATGTCGTAATGGTGCTACGTAAATTGGAACAGAAGTATCCTAGTATTGAAAAAGAGATTCGGTAAATTTTTAGAAGTTTTGAAAATTCGAGAAGAAATTCCACTCCTCGTACGCGTTTTTTTTTTTGCTCCTCAGTGGGAACACGGCTCTCCTTAATTTCAGCTGAAGAAGTTTTCAATATTAAACAGGTTGCCGAAAATCAAACATGAGGTTTTCTAAACTGGTAACTAGTATACCAGTTTATTATACTAGGGGAACGACGCCCGCCACTGCCCCCCGAATGAGACGGCAGGAGGCAAACCGGGAGTCCCCCTAATATTTGAATAATTCTTTCATATTAAATATTCGTTGACTCACATAAATTTCTGCGTCTGTTACTGTATATCTCAGGTTGTTTCTTTCAATTTATGATAATATATACAATTCTCAGAGGAATTTTGACAGGTTACTTAAAGATAAACAGTCTAACACGGCTGGTACTCGAACAACGGTAGCTTAAAGAGCTTCACTATGCTTGAAGAGAGTACTATGTAAAAATGCTTTTTACATAGTACTGAGAGATGCTCGGGTGTCTCCCTCCTTACCAATTCCCCTCTCTCCCTTTCTCCATCTCTCTCCCTTTTCCCCATCTCCCCCTACCACCACTTTTCTCCACTTCACTCCCTACCTCCCTCCTGTCCTGCTTTTACATCTCTCCTTTCTTCTTCCCTTATCTTCCCCTCCCCCATGTCTTTCCAGCGCTACCCCCTATCTCCCTTCTTCCCTTCCCCCCTCTCCTCCCTTTCCCATCTCCTCTCACTTCCTCCTCCCCTCTCACAGATCATGCAGTATTCCCATCAACACACAACGTAGCCATAACATTGTTGTTACCACCAGAGGGGGTTTACCCGGCTGCTCCCGGGTCTTTCTCCCCCTTTCCTTTTCTCTTTCCTCATCCTCCCTCTCACCACCTTTCTTCTCTTCCCCTCTCTCATCTCTCCCCTTCCCCTCGCCACCCTTCTTCCCAACGTCTACCTACTCTCCTCCCTCTTGTTCCCTCTCCACCTTTTCACTCTCACCCCTTTCCATCATCTCTCCTCTCCACCTCTCTCCTTCCCTCTACACAAGCATCCCCTCATCTCTTCCCAGCTCCTTGCCTCTCTTCAAACATCTTCCCCCTTTCCTCCTTCCCTCATTATGCACTTATACCTCACATGCTTCACGTGGGAGTGTTGGGTGAGGAAAGCTTGGGACTAACCTCACCCATCTGTCACCCATGATGAGTCGCTCGCCGTCTTGGTGAAACAGATAAGTGAAATAATTGGAGATTAATACTCTGAGATTACAATTAGGGAGTTAATGTGAAGATGCGCTAATCACTCTGAATACAGCTATTGATAAGCATTCGATGAGTCACAATAACGTGGCTAAAGTATGTTGACCAGAACACACACTAGAAGGTGAAGGGACGATGAGGTTTCGGTCCGTCCTGGACCATTCTCAAGTTGATTGTGTGAGATCGACACACAATCGACTTGAGAATGGTCCAGGACGGACCGAAACGTCGTCGTCCCTTCACCTTCTAGTGTATGGTCTGGTCAACATCAGCTACTGATAACATTCCTTAACAAGGTTAAAGGCAATTAAAGTTATTACAGTGGTCAATGGGACAAAGATACTTGACTGAATTTTCAGGAAAATCGCGTATCTCCAGCAATATTCCACCAGCGTATCCGCCAAGGTTTTATAGATCAATTCCCTCATGACCCTGAGGCAATAAGCCTCCTCCAACACTGTTCCCTTCTTGAGAAATTCAAGAGACGGATGAAAATGACTCTGCTCACTTTTGGGGAAGACCAATCATAACCTTTTCTAGCTCTCTGGAGTAATTGGCGAGCCAGTTACTCCAGAGCCCTTTTAAAAACCCTTTAAAACTCGTTCAAGCCCTTTTAAAACGGCCATAGGCACAACCCACATGCTATGGTAATTTATATAGGCTTGGTACACACTAAGCCTCTGTTGAGGGTCATTTTATCATTTTACTGCCTCGCCTTGTTCTCTGTTCTACATCAAAGAACAAGTACACAAACCAAAAGCTATTTGCTATACGATTTTGGTCAGGATTGTTCTTCAAGACGTATAAATGTATTGAGAGCCATTTAAGTAATTGGGATGTTTTATAGTGCAGCTGAAGCTGAGTTACATCTGCCATCTCCACTCGCATCTCTCCCATCTCCTCTCACATCTCTTACTTCTCCCGTGGAGACATTTATTCTCGAAACCATCACAAGGTAGTTCAACCCTTCGCGTCTCTTCTGCCTATTCATCTCTTTCTTAACCCCTTTCCACGCTTTATATTTTAATCCCCTATTCCAGTTCCTTTATCCCTTCCAGTTTCATGCCTTGCCCTCTCCTCCAGCCTTTAGCTCCCCTTGGAACCTTTCCCCTCTTCCACCCCTCTTACCTGGGGTCGTAAACAGTGAAAGGATGGGTGAGGCTGGCTGGTGTCACCCTGGCTCCCACACTGACCCCAGTCTCTGCTGCGTCCCAAGATTTTATTCTTCGCCTCCTGTCCACGGGGCTGGGGTTGGTCTCCCTTTATGAGAGAGAGAGAGAGAGAGAGAGAGAGAGAGACAGAGAGAGATTGCGAGAGAGAGAGAGCCACCAGAGTTTGGAGAACAGATCAGACGGGACATACAACCACGCAAATCCAGACAAACAAGAGAGTTGTTTTGTGGTGTTGTGAGCTGTAGTGGTTGGGAGGTTGGTGTTACTTGGAAGACTGGACAGTGTAGGAAGAATTACACTGTTGGAGAGTTGGATGTTGCTGGCGAATTGAGCTATGTTGGAGGCTCTCGGGGGAAAGATAAACTATTTACGCCCTCGCGAAAAAGAACAATAATTTATTTTCAAGGAAGGGAAAAATATTTATTTTGGCAGGAAGGAGTAATAAGTTGTTTCTCGGGATTCTGGGAAGGAGGAGGAGGAAAAATATCTTGCACCTAGGGAAGAAAGTAAAGGTTTTATCGTTGGACGATGGGGCAAAAACTGTTGCATCCAAGTGGTGGGACAAGACGGCGACCCGAGGATTAATTAGGGTCCTGTGGCACCTGTGGTCACCCTGGCCCTGTGACACCTGTGGACACCCTGGCCCTGTGACACATGTGGACACCCTGGCCCTGTGACACATGTGGACACTTGGTTGTGTGGCACCTGACCCCTGTGGCACTTGTGGCACCTGACCCCCTGTGGCACCTGACCCCCTGTGGCACCTGACCCCCTGTGGCACCTGACCCCTCTGGCACCTGTACTCACCTAGTGGACACTGACGTTGTTGCACTTATTTGCATTTTCCGCCTATTCTCCTACCTCATCTTTTTGTGTGAATTTATACTTCAATAAACGCATTTCAATTCCAATTTTAAATCCCCCGCCACCACCCATCTTCCTCAACTTTCCATCACCATCCAGCACCCATCTTCCCCACCCACTCCCTTCCACCAAACATTTCTTGACTTGGGAATAATGATGTCTGACGACATAATGTTTAGGGAGCATAACCAAGCAAATATTGCGTCAGCCAGAAAAATTATAGAATGGATTACGAGAACTTTCAAATTCAGAGATCTCATCACAATGGCTGTACTCTTCAAGTCACTTGTGTTGTCCCGTCTTGAGTACTGCTCAGTACTCACTTTCCCCCCTTCAGAGCAGGAGAGATTGCTGAAATAAACGGAATACAGAGAACATATACGGCATACATAGACGCGATAAAACACCTAAATTATTGGGATCGTATTGGGATGGAAAATAATGGAGGGTCAGGTCCCAAATCTACACAATAAAATAACAACATACTGGAGTGAACGATATGGAATAAAATGCAGAATAGAACCAATGAAGAGCAGAGGTGCCATAGGCACAATCAGAGAACACTGTATAAACATCAGAGGTCCGCGGTTGTTCAACACCCTCCCAGCGAGCATAAGAAATATTGCCGGAACAACCGTGGACATCTTCAAGATAAAACTAGATGGTTTTCTCCAAGGAGTGCCGGACCAACCAGGCTGTGGTGGATATGTGGCGGGCCGCTTCAAGCATCAACCTAATGGACCAAACTCTCAAGTCAAGCCTGGCCTCGGGCCGGGCTTGGGGAGTAGAATTCCCAGAAGCCCATATAGCAGGTCCCCACCTCCGCCACACTCTATATCCAGCACCACCACCGCTGGTGGTGTCGCGAGCGTCCTGTGAACACGACAAGCGGTAAGACAGTGGACGGCCGCACCTCATCTTCTTCAAGCTGATAAGGGTGGAGGTGGAGAGGAGATAAGAGATATGAGCTGTTGCAAGTCTTGAAGACAGAGGAAAAAGTGTGGATGGTGAGAGGTCAGAAATGGTGGGAGGAAGAAGTGAGGGACGAAGACTATTGATAATGTACATATATTTGTGATTTGTGCACTTGTGTGTGTGTGTAATATTTACAATTGTGTAACTAGCTGAACAACATTGTCACTTGCTTAGCTAAGCGACGTAATGGGTTCAGTTCCTGAACCCATTATATGCCTCTGTAACCCTTTCCGCCACCACCCACGGGATGGGTATGCTGTACATAATAAATAAATTAAATAAAAAATGGGGAGGGGTGGTGGTGATGGTCATGGGGGTGGTAGGGGGGGGGTCTCTGCTTCGGTCTGGCACACAGAATTAACTCATTATCCCGCGCGCAAGCACTCACTCGCGCGCTTTTAAAACTTCGTAATGAAATAAGATCACAAAATAACATTACACAGCTGAGGACACATAGAACACCCCAGGTATACTTTACTGGTGAACTTTACACACAAAATAAAGGCAGGAACAATTTTATTTCTGTAAAAATTGCAAATAAAAAGTATTTCCTTAATTCTGCTACCCCGGGGCTGTGTTGATAAAATTTAGAAGTGTAATTAGAATATGCAATTACATTAATGGGCAAACTTCATTCCGGTGGCTGGGGGGGGGGAGCAGGACTGGGAGATGGGGGGGGTGGGGGCAGGGACGGAGCCCCCCCTAGTCAGGGGGATGGGAATTATATCGATAAGACGGTTTATACCACTAATAATAATGGTGATATTATAGGATTATTGTCATAGGCTGTAGCATTAGTGATTATAATAATTATAATAAAAATAATAAATGTATGCACACATACACACTGCTTCACCTCCCCCCCCCCTCTCTCTCTTCACAATGTGTATATATATCCTAGACAACAAAATAACCTGAACATTAAAATAAGTACAGTGGAAATAACATGAAGGATGAGTTTGAATGCAAATTAATACAATGCTTTTTCATTCATAGAACAACCAATGTTACCACAGTTACCGAGTAAATCACTTGTTCATACATAGAGGACTTATACATAAAGAGAAGATTACACAGTAGGGGAGAGGTGGAAAGTGGACAGGGGCACTACCTCAGAGAGTATTGAGAAAGGAGACTGGACTAATTCGATCATTAAGAAATGAACCCTTTGACGAAAACCTGAAGAAATTATCCTTTTGAACACCATTAGGACATTCAGACCTAACCTAAACCTTGAGGATGCTGAAGAAATTTGATACATTCAAACAAGAGCTACTGTATAAGAAGCAAGTTAATACATTCAAACAAGAGCTACTGTATAAGAAGCAAGTTAATACATTCAAACAAGAGCTACTGTATAAGAAGCAAGGAGAGTATGGAACGAGAAATATCAGCATCAAATCTTGGAGGCAACAGCAGAATGGGAAGGGAATTCCCAAGAGTTCTATAGAGCTCTTGGCGTATAGAGCATTAGAACATTAAAATTGATTAACATCTAATATCTCTTCTTTCCCTTCCCTCATGCACTCCCTCCTTACCTCAATTCATTCCTTTCCTTTTTAATTTTCTTCCTTCTTGCCTTGATTTCCTCACTCTCTTCCTCTCATGTTTTATCCCTCCTTCTTTTCATCCCGCTCTTCCTCCCTCCCTCTCTCACTCCCGCCCCCCTATCCTTCTTTTTCCTTTTCCCGGATGAGTGGAGCAATTAAGTGGTTCCCGCTCATAAGCCTGCGTTCCTCACCGGTTCGCTGTCGGCAGTCAGTTCACGACCTTTTACCAGTGGGCAAAAGCCGAACATGTAAGACTTAGTTACCATGGCTAATGTCCGGCTCGTTGAAATGGTTCTCTTGCTTCAGGTTCACTAAACCATGAGTTCTTACTAATGGTAAACTAATATGCTCGTTTTAGTAAACTTGGTCATTAATGCCTTGTTCACTAATTTGTTCCAGACACATTTCGTGGTGGTATTGAGAGAGAGAGAGAGTGAGAGAGTGAGAGAGAGGGGGAGAGAGAGAGAGAGAGAGAGGACAGAGCGCTCCGCATTAGCATAAAAGGAGGGAAAAATATATATTATCATAGTAATGAAAGAAAGACATCACAGGCTAGGTAGCTACGTCATTACCAGCTCAAACACACACACACACACACGAAGAGTTAGGGGGGACATGATCACCACATTCAAGATTCTCAAGAGATTTGATAGGCTAAATAAAGACAGGCTATTTAACACAAGGGGCACACGCACTAGGGTGACACCGTGCCCTAGTGCGTGTGCCCAAAACTGAGTGCCCAAATGAGCCACAGAGATATTAGAAATAACTTTTTTAGTGTCAGAGTGGTTGACAAATGGAATGCATTAGGAAGTGATGTGGTGGAGGCTGACTCCATACACAGTTTCAAGTGTAGATATGATAGAGCCCAATAGGCTCAGGAACCTGTACACCTGTTGATTGACGGTTGAGAGGCGAGGCCAAAGAGCCAGAGCTTAAACCCCGCAAGCACAACTAGGTGAGCACACACACACACACACACACACACACACACACACACACACACACACACACACACACACACACACACACACACACACACACAAACAAACACACATGCTCTCCCCCTCGCAGGCTTACTATATCCCTTATCCATAAATATATATTTTTTAAAGTGTTATACGTGGCGGGAACGGTGCCGGGGTGGGATTAGAGCGCCAGGCGGTGAGGTGAGGTGTGACGGGTGAAGACGAGGACGCTTCGCCAGGCGTTACTAGCAAGGAACGTGAAGTGTGTTGCTACCTGGAGGAACCAGCTCATGCTGTGAGCGGTAGCGCAAAAAGGAGAGCACAAAAAGGTCTTTTTCAGACCTCAACGGAGGTCTGAAAAATTCATTAACAAATTCATCTATCCTTCACACCTTATAATTACAATGTCAGCTAGTTACAGAGAATGTTCTATTTCAAGAGCTATGTATTTACAGTAATTCATTATACATTAATGGTAGGTCTTATCGCTAATACATAATTGTTTGAGCAATGAAGATATTACAGTCATAGGGAAGCTGCTATTTATTATTATTAGTCTTCACAATACACTACTTGTTTCTTAATCTCATTTTTCGTTTATCTACTGGGAGCGAAATATGGATACAGTGCAAGGATTTCAGGTATTTTCCTCCTTAATAATAAGAGGGTTAGCCATTTCATACAACATGAGTTTAGATTTATCTCTAAATGGCTCAATTTTACTACAGTCCAAGAAATAGTGTTCGAGTGTGTGTCCCTGTCTTTGTCCACACACTTTACACTTTACTTCATCTAGATCCCTTCACAAGCCCAACTGCCAGAGATACTTGTAGCCAAGTCGTATTCGAGCTGTGACAACATCTGTTAGTCTGCTGATGTTGTTACTTGCCCCATACACATGTTTTACTTGACACATTTCATTATGGTGAACTATAGACCTGTTAGTTCCAGTTTGCACTGTTCTACTTTCTTCAAATTCATCCAAGAGTGTCTTCAAATTCATCCGTCTAATGACACTTTTTGAACCTATTTGATAACTCAAGATTCCGTTCAACACTGTTTTTATTTACGGCAACCATAGCAAGGGGCGTCAACTTTATCATGTTCCAATGTGAGAAGGAATCCACAACATTTTTATATTTACCCCCTTATTTAGTATGCTTATATGTCTATGTCTGTCTGGCTTCTAAGACAAACACGTTATTACTTGATTGCAAACTGTTTATTGCTAGTAGTGAGAAAAGGGAGTCGAAAATAATTAAGCTGTCTACTTCAGTGTTGTCAATAATTTCTAGTGCTACCAGTATTGCTACCAACTCAGCTTGCATTGTGGATACCCAGTTACTAACTCTTATATTCCTTTGAATTGTGCTGCCATCGGGCTGATGAGCAATAACAGCACTTCCTGCCTCCCTGTAGCTGTATTAAGTGACCACCATGACAAGTGCCGCCTCCGACACCTGCTTGCCTACTCACACCAAGGCTCGCAACCCAACACCTTCACCCACGCTGGAGCCCTACACCCAACACACGCACCCACACATATACACCTTTCTGTTGTTCTTCTTTTCTCTCCCTTTCTCATTCCTTTTGATCTTCCTCTTTAATGCAACTCAATTCTTTAACATTCCTTCGTGATCCATTCCTACCTCTCTTCCCTCCGTCATTCCATAATTGCATCAGTTATTTTCTTCCCTTCCTTTCCTCACGTCCCTCCCTCTCCTTCCCATGTGGTCTGTTCCTGTTGTTGTTTAAGATTTGCTACTTGGAACAAAGTTCCAAGTAGCACGGGCTATGGTGAGCCCGTAGTCTGTTCCTGCAACATCATAAACCCCGAGCCCTGAAGCCTCCCCTGACTGACCCCTTCCGCTCCCTGTACAACACCGCCACCACCATCGATCTACATAACAACACATTTCATGATTGGACTCTGCCTCGCTGGGCCTATCAGACGGTGGCAGAGGGAAGGCTCTCTCTTGTTTGCGTGGTGGCTGCCGCTCCTGCTGCACCTTCACTTCCCTCTGCTCCTGCTTCTGCTGCTGCTCCTGCTGTCGGGATTGCTTGCAGTCACTGGTGATGGTAATGGGGCTACGAGCGCTGATCGTGCCGTTTCTGTGCTACCGTCATCGGAAAGTCTTTTTGGAATGGAATTTTGGCCAGGCGACTCATTGGTGCTGTTATTGATGAGTGGAGGGGGGGGGGACGTTTGGATGATTGAGAGGAGGGGGGATAGATGGTAGAAGGGTAGATGGGAAACAGATAAATGGGAGATAAAAAGATAAATCACCAAACATGGCACTCGTGTAAGGCACAACTGTCATCATCCTCCTCATGATTTCCATCCTAATTAGTGTTATTATCCTCATTATTTTGACTACTCTCTTCGATATCTTCAATATCATTATCATTCGCATTATCTTCATTATTTCCTTCGTTATCAGTATGATAATCCTCATCAGAATTACCATAATCATCATTCTCATCATCATTCTCATCAATGGTCATATTTTTGGATAATTTATTTTCACCAGTATTATAGAGTTCGTTTATTTTGCCCTTATGAACTCGTACCTCCCTCCACTGCTACGTACCCCCAGGTACGTACCACTAGTACGTACCACTCGTACCCTTCTACTCTGGTCCCCTCTGTGTGAGTAACCGCGGGGGGAAGGCTCTTAATTAGTCTCATGTGTACATCAGGAGAAAAGTTCAGGATTTGTGTACTTTTCATTGTTTTCTTTTTCGGGCAATTATATTGGTGCGAGTTTCGTACTCAAGCCTGAGACATGTGAGTATATGTTGCTTACTCATTCTGGGACATGTGAGTATATGTTGGTTACTCATTCTGGGACTTGTGAGTATGTTGGTTACTCGGGACTTGGAAGTATATGTTACGTACTTTGCGGACTTGGGAATACATTTTCCATACTCATCTTGGGACTTTCTTTGTGTGTGTGTGTGTGTGTGTGTGTGTGTGTGTGTGTGTGTGAGAGAGAGCAAATGGTACCGAATGTTGGTACCTGTTGATGCGGATGGGATGAGTAATACCGGATTTCCGTTTAAAAGTTTTAAATACTCTAAATGCCCGAATTGGGTGATTAGGAGAAGCGTTTTTTAGGGGTTCAGACTGGGGGACACTCTGAGGGCCAAAGCAGTGTAGGGTTGTTATAAACTGTAAAGCATTATGCTCAAGGATAGGAAAAGTGGTTTGGAGGAGGCGCAAGTGGCATTTGACCTGGGTCTATCTGTACCTGTGACCTTTGACCTCGTCTTGTACCCAGGATCTCGGCCAGTAGTTATGTAGCCGCATTTTTCGCGAAGATTTACTCGCATCTCACTTCTTCATCATTGGGTATAGTGTAATATAAATGCTTAAGTACAACATTGTACTTTCTTAATTTTGTTTTCGCATTATATATAGTTTCTAAATTTGCTGCGGACTGAAAATGTTTATATATTTTTTCTTGTTAATATTTCCAGAGTTGAGAGAGAGGGACGGAGTGAGAGAGAGAGAGAGAGAGAGAGAGAGAGAGAGAGAGAGAGAGAGAGAGAGAGAGAGAGAGAGAGAGAGAGACTGATATATTATCTGCGTGGTGGGGGGCCATTTTCGTGTTGGTGTCTGAAAAGAGAAGAATTTGTTGTATTGGTGTATAGCGGTCTAGCACACATCAATCACCCCTCCTCCTCCTATCTCCCCCCCCCCCCCTTACTTCCCTCCTTTTTCCTTCCCCTCCTTTTTTTCCTCCCCTTTTTCCCTCCCCTTCACTACTCTCCTTTTTCCTCCCCCTTCTATTTTTTTCGTACTCTCTCCCTCTTCCACTTTGCTCCCCTTTCGCCTTCCCTCTCACCTACCTCCCCTCTTCCTTTCACATTCCTCTCCTCCCCCTTCCAAGTCTCCGCCACACAGGATGATTAACACCAAGCAGGAAAGAGAAGACTGGGTGAACTAAAAAGTCTTCAATCTGCCTGAAAGCCTTCGACAGTTCGCCACAAGCAACTAATGTACACACTGGAACGCCAAGGTAGAGTAACTAGCAGAATACATCACTGGGCGAGAGAATACCGATCACTCAGACTGTAGTGAGAAGCAGAGCGAAAGACTACAGTTACACGAGGCCAAACAAGTGAAGTCTCAAGTAGCTTAGACTCTGGGCTACTCCTAATATATGTAAATAACCTGAACACACTTTCTCCTTCGTGTTTGCAGATGATGCGAAGAATTAGGTTAGAGGAAGACTGTAGACTTTTGAGGAAGTTGAACAGCCTTCACGGATTGTCCAGTAAGTGGCTATTCGTATTCAACACCAATAAATGCAAGGTGAGTATGAGTACTGTAGACGAGTGGAACAGTTCACCTGAATGGGAGTCAGTTTCCTGGTATCGCCTGAATGGGAGGCAACTCCCAGGTTCCAAAAGGAAAAAAGGTGCAGCGGTAGAAACTTCTCTTAAGCAAATTACTGGTAAAATAAACGCGAAACCACCATATGTAAAGGACCGTAAGAACAGTTGCCAGGCACCAGGATGCTTTCAGATCACTGAATATCATCCACGTGAGACCGGTGCTGGAGTATGCAGCACCGGCATGGAACCCATAAATAATACAGTTCAAAAGTAGATATATTTAGTTCGTGTATAGGGCGAGGGAACTGAATAAGACATTAGTGAAATAGAGGAGACATGATTATAATATTCAAGATACTCAGGAACACGTAACAGGGAAAAGGGTAAACGAGAGAAATGAGAGGATGCTGCTTGACACTATAAGCTCAGATGATCCAGCGAGACATGAGGTATGAGGCCAGGGATAGGGACAAGGAACAACACTAGGAGGAGAGACAGTGAGGGATAGAGAGGTGTCAGGTGCAAGTATTGCCGACCGTTGAGCATGCAGGACAAGAGTGCCCAATCCCCTCGACAAA
Organism: Procambarus clarkii; assembly: GCF_040958095.1. Lineage (NCBI taxonomy): Eukaryota > Metazoa > Arthropoda > Malacostraca > Decapoda > Cambaridae > Procambarus > Procambarus clarkii. The sequence goes on from NC_091230.1 coordinate 19,503,045, forward strand.
ATAACACCTCGCTTCCCTCCATCCTACATGGAATACACTGTCACCTCTGACAGTTTGTATTAACTTTCCCATCTGCCTCCGATGTTGAAGAATGCTTCAGCGGAACTCTGCCTTTAGCGACACACGTCAGGTCCATTCAGATGAAAGCGTTTAATTTGGAAAGTTAATTTTTCAACTTCCTTTCCGCATGAAGAACAACGCAGAAATATAAAGAGTTGTGATAGAATCATTGATCTAACCTTTTCGGTCATATTCCGTAAGGCACATGAAAATTCAAACGTTTCAAAATTTTCTGTCTCTGGCCCTTTGTCTTCAACTCTCTTGGTGTAGTTGCTTATCTCAATTTTATTGTGTTCTGCTCCTAGCTTGGTTCAGTCACCTCTTTCATTTTACATCGAAGAGGAATCAGTCGCTGGGAAAAGTACTCAAAGTGGAGCACCACCTACTTGGAATGGTCGGTAGAACGTTTTTTTTTTTTTTTTGCAAGATTGGCGTTCGATTCCTGGGGGGTCCAAGTGGTTGAGCAGCGTCTTCATAATTTCATTCGTTGGAGGAGGAGCCAGTCGCTGAGGAAACGAATAGGAGCCAATCAGTCGATGGAGGATGGACACGAAGAGGAACCAATCACAAGCTGGTGGATGGACCCGAAGAGGAACCAATCAGTCGCTGGTGGATGGACCCGAAGAGGAGCCAGTCAGACGCTGGTAGATACATACGAAGAGGATCCAATCAGTCGCTGGGGGATGTACCTGAAGAGGCGCCCAACAGCCGCTGGGGATGGATACGAAGTCAGTCTCAGGAAGACGAGGCCACGTCGAGCTGTTGACGGAGGTTAGGAGAGAGGGCGGCGGAGTGTTGGCATAAAATCTGTGTGGGAATATTGAGCTTGGAGGAGGGGGAAGGGTATATATTGAAGTGATGGCTGGTGTGAATGTGGCATGGGCAACCCCTCCATACCTGGATTGAGGTTCTGTGAGTTCTTCTACTCCCCAATCCTGGTCCTGGGCCCAGGCTTGACTTGTGAGAGCTTGGTCCAATAGGCTGTTGCTTGGAGCGGCCCGTAGGCCCACATATCCATTACAACCCGGTTGGTCCGGCACATTTTTGCAGAAGTGTCCGCTTTTTTCTGTATCGTTCATTCTAGTATGTTGTTATTTGATTGTGGAAAATTGGAACCTGACCCTCCGTATTTTCCATGTGTATATTATTTGATACCTCGTCTCCGTTCTAGAGACAAGAGAGAGAGCTCTCTTGAGACGACCTTGTTTTGAGAGCTTTGAGACGATCCCAATAATTTAGATGCATTATCGTGTCTATGCGTGCCGTATATGATCTTCTTACTCCATCTATTGCTATAATTTCTCCTGATCGGAAGAGGAAGTGAGTATCGAGCAGTACTCAAGGCGGGACAGCACCAGTGATTTGCATAGTATGAGCATTGCTATGGGATCCCAGGATTTGAAGGTTGTAATCCACCTAATAATTTTTAAGCTGACGCTATGTATATTTGGTTATGCTCTCTAAATGCATTAAGTCGTCAGAACTCATTGCGCCAAAATCTTTTACATGCTGCTTTCCGACTGTCGACAGATTTGATTGCGTTTTGTAACCTGTATTATGTTTAACGTCTTTATTTTTACCGTACCAAAGTACCTGGAACCTTTCACTGTTAAACATCATGCAATTTTCTGCTGCCCAATCGAAAACTTCATTAATACCAGCTTGTAGTTTTTGAATGTCTTCTATGGAAGTGACTTATATTTTTGTCTATATCTGATATGAGAATAATGAAAAGCAGTGGTGCAAGAACTGTGCTCTGAGTTCATTTTGTGGACTATCACTCCATGGTCACATCAGATATCTTTGCAAAGTCCGTGTATACTACATCTACATTATGTTTTATCTTCTAAGGCATCAGTGAATTTGTCATAGTTGTCGAGTAGCTGAGAAAGGTATGATCTTCCAGCTCTAAATCCATATTGACCTGGGTTGTGGAGGGCATTGGTCTCTATAAAAGTGGAGATCTGACTCCTAATTATTCACAGACTTTTATTATGAGGGACGTTAGTGCGACTGGTCTATAGTTTGTAGGCAATCCTTTGATCCCTACCTTGTGTAGGGGAGCTATATCTGCTGATTTATGCGCTTTTGGTATTTCCCCAGTGCCCAAGCTTTTTCTCCACACTACACTGAGTACTTGTGCTACTGGCACTTTGCATTCCTTTATAAATATTGAATTCTATGAGTTTTGGGACCGAGTGCATGGTATGGTGTTAATTTCTCTTCCAAACTCTGCAGTTTGTGTTGATATCAGTTATATTTTCAGGGGGTTGAATATCGCACAAAAAGAAACTATCCGAATCTTTCACTTTCATAATATTTATTGTGGTGCTAAATATGCCCTCATACTGGTTTTTTATGGTTTCACCAATTTGTTTTGTCGTCCCCTCCATACTTCGTGCTCTCCTGCTCTTTCCGCTGCTCTCCACCACTCCTTGCCTTTTCCACCTCTCCCTACCCCTCTTCACCCTGTCCCGACCTCTCTTCACCCCTCTCTCATCCACTTGGACTGGCGACGGCTTCGCTTCTTGCAGGGGTCAAAGTTTAATTCTGGATGATCCATGTTATTTGATATCGTTCCTTCACTCAGTTCTGATATCCCTTCTAAGTGTTACATAGTCATTCTGGCTTAATACTTTACCCTGATAATTACCAGCATTAATATAATTCGCCCTTTCAGGCCCTCTTCTATTCCTGCCCTTCTTCATTTCTCCCCCGTCTCTGTCTCCGCCCTTCCTCGCCCTTTTCCATCGCTTCCCGCCCCTCCCCGTCGTGTAAAATTGAAGGATATAATGCGGTGAAAAATGAACTTATGAGGGAAATTGAGTCGTTCCGTTGGGCAGATTGGAGCGATGATGTAACAAGGGGGAGGGGAGGGGGATGGGGATGTTGGGGAGAGAGAGGGACGTGGGGTAGTTTAGGGTGGGAGCGTGGATGTAACAACGAGGAGGAGGAGAGTGGAAGGGAGGGAGGGAGGCAGGATAGATGGAGATGTATTTAAATTGGTGTGGGTGTACTCATCTTAATGTACTACCGGTCCTTACACTTTGCATTTGTTCTTATCAGCCATGTCCATTTATGTGATAATCTTGTCTGTCATCATTATGCTTCCTCAATACCGCCTCTCCAAGTGTTTTAAGGTTCAATTCCTTCAGCTCTGGGCTTTGAAGTATAATTACGAACATCAACATCATTCTACTGAACTCTAAGGGGAAAGAGAAGCAGAAAAAGAACGATAGTGGGAGGAGGGAGAAGTGGTGAGAAAGAGAGGGGAAGAGAGAAGTGGTGAGAGGGGAAGGGAGAGAAGTGCGAAGAGGGAGTGTGTGTGTATGTTTACGTCTGAAAGATGGAGGGTCGAGGGAAAAGCTAGGGGGTAAGAGGACAGCATACCTGGAGTAGGGAGGGTTATTATTATAGTTATTGGTATGGTCACTGAGCACTTCACAGCCTGGGATTGACAGTCCTTCCTGATAAGCAACATCACCCCCTCCAATCTCTTTCTTACAGTAAGATAGTCCTGAGGGAATACTAAGTTCATTAGGACTTTTTGATAGTTTAGTTTCTGTGAGTGCAATTAGATCCAGGTTCTCCTTATTTATTCATTCCTTGAGTTCAGTCACCTTGTTTGTAATCTTTTCTATGTTTTTATATATGCTTTTCAAGCACACTATTGTATTTGCATTTCGGCTTACGACGGGGGAAGTGCCCCTAATTTTTCGTCCTAAATCAATTGGTCGGAACTTGGAACACTTTCCGATAGGCTCAGTGCAATAAATTTGAGACGACGTGGTTCCACAACCACCAGAAATTTACATATTAAACAAAATAAGAATGTTGAGGTAAGTTATTATTTACCAGGAGACAACATTAAGCCATTACGACTATATAGCGCTCAGAAAGGATAAGAATTTAGGAGAAGACGGAGAATAGGAATTGTACTCAACCACTTGGACCGCCGGGGATTGAACGCCGACTTGCAAGAAACGAAACTGTCGATCTGCCGTCCAGTACAAGTGTGAATAAGCACTCGTTATATTTACCATGAATGCTTCAGTTCTTTTACTTACTGGATTTGATAATCAGGAGTGAAAAGTTTAATTAGTAGAGAATGAGATGACAGAAGATAACAATCAGAACTTTTCCATGGCAGAAAGATTAACCCGGCGCATTTTGGTCATTATAGTGGAATCCATTGGTGCTGAACTTTTACGTGTTCTAATATTCGAACACTATTTAATCTGCCAGTACATTCCTGCCTCAAACACACCGTATAAGGTGAGAGAGAGAGAGAAAGAGAGAGTATAGGGGTTGGTTAGTGGAGCAAGAATTGCAAGAGGAATAGCTTGTAAATACAGAAGGAGCATGAATATGATGAGAAACGGGTTGCAGAAAGAGACGCAAGGTGGAAGAAACCGAGGCAGGTAATAGGAAGAGAAGCAGGATAAAAGGAAGAGAAGCATGGTAGAAGGGAGAGGAGCAGGATAGCAGGGAGAGAAGGATAGGAGGCAGAGAAGGGTAGCAGGGAGAGGGACAGGATAGAAAGGAGAGGAACAGGGTAGCAGGAAGATGAGGGGCGTTTGCTTTTTCGTTAACCACTGAGGAGCGTGTCAGGTCCTGTCGCGAAGGATGACATGTTTTTAAAACGAAGTAAAGTGGGAATGGTGATGGTGTGAGGTCCTCCAGATGTGTGTGTGTGTGGGAGAATGGTGATGGTGTGAAGCCCTCCAGATGTGTGTGTGGGAGAATGGTGAGGGTGTGAGGCCCTCCAGATGTGTGTGTGGGAGAATGGTGAGGGAGTGAGGCCCTCCAGATGTGTGAGTGGGAGAATGGTGAGGGAGTGAGGCCCTCCAGATGTGTGAGTGGGAGAATGGTGAGGGAGTGAGGCCCTCCAGATGTGTGTGTGGGAGAATGGTGAGGGTGTGAGGCCCTCCAGATGTGTGTGTGGGAGAATGGTGAGGGTGTGAGGCCCTCCAGATGTGTGTGTGGGAGAATGGTGAGGGAGTGAGGCCCTGCAGATGTGTGTGTGGGAGAATGGTGAGGGAGTGAGGCCCTCCAGATGTGTGTGGGGGAGAATGGTGAGGGTGTGAGGCCCTCCAGATGTGTGATGTCTCCTCTCAGACCTCGTGTTTGTGCTTGGATGTGAATTTAATTATTTCTGTATTCCATTATCATCTTCGTAATTATTATCCCTTTGCACTTTGCATGGACTGCTGGTTTACAATTCCTGTTTGTTTTCCCTTTTTTGTATATTAGAATGTCATGTGCTTATTCCCAACAACCAGTGATGCATTGAAGATGATTGCAATTGGCTTGCACAGTATCTCGGCCACTTTCTTTAGGCTCTACGGTGAGGTCCCACAGTTTTTATTTCAACGAGTCCCTGAGGCTTGTTATATAAGAGGAACATAAGAATATACGCAGCGGCAGAAGCCTAATTGGCCCGTACGAGGCAGCTCCTATTTATACCCATTCATCACTTCCTCTGTCACTACTTTTGTTCTCAGTTCCGCCTCGGGATGAGCACTGCCTCCCATGTCAGGAGCTGTTCCGGCTTCACTCTCAAGACCTCTTGGAACCTTTGGTTGAACTCTTTACAGCAGAGTTCAACACGACTTGATCAACGTTCACGACGAATGGAAACTTTGTCACTTTCCTTTCACATGTGAGGGACCTTCTTTTCATATGTGTGGGCCGTTCCTTTCATATGTGTGGGGCTGTTCTTTTGCATGTGTAGGCCTTTCATTTCGCATGTGTAGGCCTTTCCTTTCATATGTGTGGGCCTTTCCTTTCATATGTGTAGGCCTTTCCTTTCATATGTGTGGGGCCGTTTCTTTCATAGGTGTGGGCCTTTCCTTTCATAGCTGTGGGCCTTTCCTGTCATATGTGTAGGCCTTTCCATATGTGTGGGTTGAGTTACTGACACTTTGTGTATTTTCGTGTCTTGTTAAATCTCCAATATGTAAGCCTCGTCACCTAGTCCTTTATTAGTGTATATTTTCCGCACCTATTTACCGCCCTTCGTTAAATTCGTCCCTCGTATTGGGACGTTAGCCTGGCGTAGACGACCAGTCCCTTGCTCATTGCTCCCACTTCCTTTGATGAAGAGGATGAGACGAGACGAGACCTCCTCTTGTGTTTAAATGTCTTGTGAGGCGATCATTAGCGAGCCTCACCAGTTGTGAATCAAAAGAATCGGGTTGGGTGTCAGAGGCAGAGACTCTGGGAAGGCTTGTAGACGTGCCAGAGCTCACTTTCTTTACTTTTTAAGAAGTCGATTTGATAGCGAAGAAAACGATGAGCTCACATTAAAGGTACACTGCTCTAAACTTCATAACTGTCCCTTCCAGCACTTCAGACCCTTAATACTTACAAAACTTCAGACCCTTACTACTTCCTGCACTTCCGACCTGGTTGTGCAGCTTCTGTACACTCGTGTGCCGTCATCCTGGTACACATTGAAAGCTACTTCGATCTCTTACAAATCCATGCTCGCACTTTTAAAACTTCAGCTTCCATAGTGGACCCGTGATAAATTTTTGTTTCGTAACTAATTACAAATAGCTGAGGCAGAGTTAGACGGAGCATAGATCTGTTGATGCTAAAGTTTCCAAATTAAGCTTTTTTTTCGAGGGGGGGGGGGATCTCGGAGGCTTCATATAAGATTTCCAAATTGTTAAGTATAATGGGTCTTTCCGACCTAGAATTTGCTGTTAAGAGAGAATGAATGTACCTGCGTCACACCTGTTGTAATAAGTGGAGGATATATGGCATTATAGAGATATGAGAAGCACTTGTTATACTAAATAAGGGATATAGGTTGTTATAGGGATATGAGAAGCACTTGTAATAAATAAGTGGGTATAGGTTGTTTGAGGGGGTATAAAAAACCACTTGCGTGTTTATACTTGGACGCTATATCACGCCTCCTGTGATTGGGTGATATCATACATCACTGTTATCATACATCATTTGTTGAGGCGCATCTGTTTGAGTTGTCAGGTGTGTGTGTCATCTGTACGTGCAAACTGTCTGCTGTCAGGTGTTTGACGGCTGTAAGTACTCACCTAGTTGTACTCACCTAGTTATGCTTGCGGGGGTTGAGCTCTGGCTCTTTGGTCCCGCCTCTCAACTGTCAATCAACAGGTGTACAGGTTCCTGAGCCTATTGGGCTCTATCATATCTACACTTGAAACTGTGTATGGAGTCAGCCTCCACCACATCACTTCCTAATGCATTCCATTTGTCAACCACTCTGACACTAAAAAAGTTCTTTCTAATATCTCTGTGGCTCATTTGGGCACTCAGTTTCCACCTGTGTCCCCTAGTGCGTGTGCCCCTTGTGTTAAACAGCCTGTCTTTATCAACCCTATCAATTCCCTTGAGGATCTTGAATGTGGTGATCATGTCCCCCCTAACTCTTCTGTCTTCCAACGAATTGAGGTTTAATTCCCGTAGTCTCTCCTCGTAGCTCATACCTCTCAGCTCGGGTACTAGTCTGGTGGCAAACCTTTGAACCTTTTCCATTTTAGTCTTATGCTTGACTAGATATGGACTCCATGCTGGTGCCGCATACTCCAGGATTGGTCTGACATATGTGGTATATAATGTTCTGAAAGATTCCTTACACAAGTTTCTAAAGGCGGTTCTTATGTTAGCCAACCTGGCATATGCTGCTGCTGTTATCCTCTTGATATGAGCATCAGGGGACAGGTCTGGCGTGATAAGTATAACCTGTCTGGTGTCAGTTGTGTCATTTACAAGTGCTGACTGTCTGGTGTCAGTTGTGTCATTTACAAGTGCTGACTGTCTGGTGTCAGTTGTGTCATTTACAAGTGCTGACTGTCTGGTGTCAGTTGTGTCATTTACAAGTGCTGACTGTCTGGTGTCAGTTGTGTCATTTACAAGTGCTGACTGTCTGGTGTCAGTTGTGTCATTTACAAGTGCTGACTGTCTGGTGTCAGTTGTGTCATTTACAAGTGCTGACTGTCTGGTGTCAGTTGTGTCATTTACAAGTGCTGACTGTCTGGTGTCAGTTGTGTCATTTACAAGTGCTGACTGTCTGGTGTCAGTTGTGTCATTTACAAGTGCTGACTGTCTGGTGTCTGGTGTATGACACAATAGTCTCAGTGAACATTTTAAGTATTTAACAGAACATAAATCCCCCCCCCCCACTTTAGACTTACCCGCTATAACATGACTGTAATCACAGAATACACCACTGTAATCACAGAATACTCCACTGTAATCACAGAATACACCACTGTAATCACAGAATACACCACTGTAATCACAGAATACACCTCTGTAATCACAGAATACACCTGTAATCACAAAATACACCATTGTAATCACAGAATACACCACTGTAATCACAGAATACACCTCTGTAATCACAGAATACACCACTGTAATCACAGAATACACCACTGTAATCACAGAATACACCACTGTAATCACAGAATACACCTGTAATCACAAAATACACCATTGTAATCACAGAATACACCACTGTAATCACAGAATACACCTCTGTAATCACAGAATACACCACTGTAATCACAGAATACACCTGTAATCACAAAATACACCATTGTAATCACAGAATACACCACTGTAATCACAAAATACACCACTGTAATCACAGAATACACCTCTGTAATCACAGAATACACCACTGTAATCACAGAATACACCACTGTAATCACAAAATACACCACTGTAATCAAAGGAATACACCACTGTAATCAAAGGAATACACCACTGTAATCAAAGGAATACACCACTGTAATCAAAGGAATACACCACTGTAATCAAAGGAATACACCACTGTAATCAAAGGAATACACCACTGTAATCAAAGGAATATTCCACTGTAATCAAAGGAATACACCACTGTAATCAAAGGAATATTCCACTGTAATCAAAGGAATACACCACTGTAATCAAAGGAATACACCACTGTAATCAAAGGAATACACCACTGTAATCAAAGGAATACACCACTGTAATCAAAGGAATACACCACTGTAATCAAAGGAATACACCACTGTAATCAAAGGAATACACCACTGTAATCAAAGGAATACACCACTGTAATCAAAGGAATACACCACTGTAATCAAAGGAATACACCACTGTAATCAAAGGAATACACCACTGTAATCAAAGGAATACACCACTGTAATCAAAGGAATACACCACTGTAATCAAAGGAATACACCACTGTAATCAAAGGAATACACCACTGTAATCAAAGGAATACACCACTGTAATCAAAGGAATACACCACTGTAATCAAAGGAATACACCACTGTAATCAAAGGAATACACCACTGTAATCAAAGGAATACACCACTGTAATCAAAGGAATACACCACTGTAATCAAAGGAATACACCACTGTAATCAAAGGAATACACCACTGTAATCAAAGGAATACACCACTGTAATCAAAGGAATACACCACTGTAATCAAAGGAATACACCACTGTAATCAAAGGAATACACCACTGTAATCAAAGGAATACACCACTGTAATCAAAGGAATACACCACTGTAATCAAAGGAATACACCACTGTAATCAAAGGAATACACCACTGTAATCAAAGGAATACACCACTGTAATCAAAGGAATACACCACTGTAATCAAAGGAATACACCACTGTAATCAAAGGAATACACCACTGTAATCAAAGGAATACACCACTGTAATCAAAGGAATACACCACTGTAATCAAAGGAATACACCACTGTAATCAAAGGAATACACCACTGTAATCAAAGGAATACACCACTGTAATCAAAGGAATACACCACTGTAATCAAAGGAATACACCACTGTAATCAAAGGAATACACCACTGTAATCAAAGGAATACACCACTGTAATCAAAGGAATACACCTCTGTAATCAAAGGAATATTCCACTCAGTTTATTACAGCAGATTCAGGGAAAAAATCCAAATTTTCCGGTTAAGGTAAAAATTTCCAAAATTCTTTCTTGTGAACGCATTTAAATATGCTGATTATTTTTTTAAAATTTGCTTTTAAATGACTCTATATGAGTTAAAATTATTCCAAGTCTCCCTCCAAAAATGCATATATTTTTTTCCCAAAAGCAGAGAAAGTGTTGCTGCTCCAACAAATATTAGCCTATTTTTGCGATCATTTTGTAATTTTTGTATTTTTGGGCAGCTAGAATATGTTATAATCATATTTTACAATAACTTCATGAACATAAATTTATACTAAATTTAATAAGACTCCTTCTGGATCGTTCACAATACCTGTTATTTATTTAACAATTCGAGTTAAAAAAAAAAATGGATAGAAAATACAGTCAGTTTTGTAGTCTTTAGTAATGTGGGGAAAAGGAAAATATCCGTATGCGATCAAAGCAAACAAGGAAGAAATGAATAAAGAAAGCAACGAGGATGTAGAACAATGAGGTGAAAGCACACACGAAATCTGTATCATACAAACTTAGATGTAAGAGGAACTATCGAAAGAAAAGAATATGAAGGAGGATAGAACCTCAGAAGTAAACCGACTAGAAGGTTCTGTTCCAGGGGAAAACCTAGCAAGGGTAAGGCTTACCATGAGCTGTAGGAAGGGAAAGCTCCCAGCCTGCTCACAGGGGTCAGAAGTCGTCTGTTCCTGTACCCACCTGCGTATAAATATATATATATATATATATATATATATATATATATATATATATATATATATATATATATATATATATATATATATATATATATATATATATATATATATATATATATGTGTGTGTGTTGTTGAATATGACCGAAAGGGTAAGATTAATAATTCTAATACGAATCTTCTCAAGAATCTTCTTAATACTTCTTACGTTCTTTTTCACTGTCGAGGGTAATTGCTAAAGTAACTCTCCAAAATTCATTCTTTTTATTCCTAGTCTAGGAATAAAATAGGAAGAGACTAGGAATAAAAAGAATGAATTTTGGAGTTACTTTATTTTGTAATGTGTATGTGAGAGAGAGAGAGTTAAGGGAGAATCCCTATCCTTACTGGCAAGCTGGGGCCAGGAGCTAACACCTGACACCTCCCACCATTTTCCTCACTCCCTTCCAAATCATCTTCCTCCTTGTTGTTCCCGCCTTATTACTTCCTGTTCTTTATTCTTTTCTCCAAGCTTCTTATTCCTAACTCCCTATCCTTTGTGTAACCGTATTCTCACCATTTTTACACGTTAAGCCTACTCCACAATTGTCCTGTTCTTGAATCTTAACATCAAAATACTGTACCATTAACTCCTCTTGACTGTTATCGTCTGTACTGTTTACTGTTTACTTCTCTTCCTTACTTCTCTTACCGTTACTGTTTTTTCTCTTCCTCTCCGTCCCTACTCCCCCTACTTTCCCACTTTAACTCAACCCTCGTCAACCAAATTTCCACCAGGGTCCTCTTCTCGCGCCCTCCCCTCCACCAAGCTCCCCAGAAACGCTAAAGCGGCCTCAAATGTCCCCACAAAGGCAGGAAAACCTCCATGGAGAAATCATGTAGATCAAACACTAAAACACTCCTACCAGAATGAAGAACAAAACCGTCTAGTAGATAGGGAACAAAGCTCCTTACGCTTAACGAACAAATAAATATTACGCAAAGAACAATTTAAAAGTCTTTGGAAGCATAGTCACTTTACTTACCAAAAGAAACACTTATCCTGATGGCAATGAAGAAGTGGACAAAATCCTGAAAGACAAGTATGAATCCAAGTTTAACACTGCAATGGAGGCGAGGTGTTACACTGATAACTGCTTCATAAACTCTTCCCACATTCTAAGGCCTATTTCAGATATTGCAATTACCCTCACAGCCTCCAAAAATAAATAAATAATATGCCCATGGAGTCATATCTGGAATTTATTGTTTATAAAGGAGTGTAAAATACCAATGGCACGGGAACCACCATCCTACACCAAACTCAATTATAACTATAAACCCCCAACCTATGGTGGAAGCTTGTTTGAGATGGGGATTGGAGGTAGATAAATGTTACTATGTGAGAACGATGAACGTAAACCTCATAACAACATCAGTCACATTTACCCATTGAAGACTGTTTTAAATTCATTAAAAAGTCTAAAATTCAATATTTGAAAAGACAGGAAAAAAATGTACCGGGCTAAAACACATTTGCATCAAGGAGTTTGTTTCCCCGTCCAGTTGACCGCCTGTTCATTTCTCAAAACAAAAATATACCGAAAGTTTCTCATCTTTCGCAGTACCTCGCCCAAGACCTCACAACGGAAATACGTCCCAAGCATATTTCCTGGTTTTATTCAAGGAGTCCTCCCGGTTCTCATTATTTTCCCCCATCGTGAGGGGAAGGGGGATTAGCGAGGCGCAGGTGGGGAGAAAAAGAGAGAGAGAAGAGAAAGACGGAGGGGAGAGGGAGACGCCATCTTTCTCTGGCAGTTGGTTGGAATGATAGATAGGCAGTTGACCGCACGAGAGCCCTCCACACATCGCTCGGGAAGAGACGCAGGAGGGGAACCTTCCTGCCTTCTATACCAGTTACTAGGAACTGGACTAGAGCGTCCTGCCTCTACTTAAGTTGCTGGGAGGTGGGAGGAAGCCCCCACGTTCTGTTCCAGTGTGGGAGGAATTGAGACAATTAGTGGGGATCGGGGAAGACATCCGTGGCAGCTCTGACATAATTGTTGAGGAGTAAAGACACCAGTTTGACAAGGTTGGGGACGCGGCTTCGAACGGGTTCTGGGATGCGATTTGAGACTGGCCTTTGGTATTGCCTGGGACGTGGTCTGGGACGTATTCTGAGACATGGTCTGGGACGTGTCCTGGGGACTGTACTCTACAACCTGTCACGCGGGTCACAAACTGTGATTTAAAATATTAAACTAGATGATAAGAAAAATAATGAAAAAAATGCTAATTATAGGTTGCAAATAAGTGATATTTACACTGCTTTCCTCTATCCCCATCTTCATCTATCCTCTAATCTTCCCTATTTTTATCCTCTAGCCATGCAAATTACACACATTTAACCTCCCGTTTAATCAGTTTTGTTTTGTTTTCAGTCGTCATAATATTCTCTCTTATTAATTTTTATCATGTTTGCTTTATATAGTTCCCCCTCTTCCACCCTTCTCCAGACTCTCGTGTTCTTTACGGTCTTGTTTCAGTCGAGTTTTGGCATCGTCTCTTCCTCTTCAGTTTCGTTTATCATAGCTCTTCCTATCTCATCTGCGTATCTTCCTTTCTTTCTATCCTTAGTTCAGCAATTTTGGTAAGTCTTATTTTGATTTTATTTCCGTTTTAATTTGTCCTGATAGATCTATCTCCGTCTTTTTGTATTTGTTTCTCGTCGTTTTATTCTTGATTCTCTTCCTCCTTCTTCGTATTCATCCCCGTGGTCAAACAGATTGGGAGGAGAATGGGTAAGGAGAGTGCGGGAGCATCATCCACCTGGTGTATCATCCTCCAACACAACTCATCTTCAACAGTTGAAGATGAGTCCTTCCTCCCCCAACATCCCTTCCGACTTGTCAATCACTCATCCCAATCCGCAACCCTTCCCTGCTAACCCAGTACTCCTCGCTGGATCCCTGCTTGTCCATCACTCCATCTCCACCATACCATCACCCCCCTCCACCACCTCCATCTTGCCATCACCCCTCCACCACTCCTGCCAACCCCCTGGTCACTGACACTATCTCCATCGATTCGACAAGAAATGCCCCCAGGCCAGCTTTCATCTTCCAAGATGCTCCTTCTCGCTATTTCAGCGTCCTGGAAGATGGTGCCTGGAGCGTAGGGCAAGGTGCTGGAAGATTTTACCTGGAGCGAAGGGGGAAAGTGCAAGAAGATTTTTATCTGGAGCGTAGAGCAAGGTGCTGGGAGACAGCACCTGGAGCGTAGAGGCAAGGTGCTGTGGGTGTTGGGCCCCCTCTTAGTGAAGGGAGAGGTACAAGAAAGCGTATAGTGCGCAGGAAAATAATGTGCAGGAACTATGTGAGCACATTGTGTGGAGCTGATAGAAGGTGGGTAGTATGTGTAAGGGCAGAAGGAGGTTAGGCTACACGAGGGGGCCAGGTTAATATTTATAGTGTGAGAAAGTAACTCGGGCGTTAAAACTGAATGTTTATTTTTCGTTAATTAACAAGGTGATATCCGTATATACACGCTCTCTCCATATATATCCGTATATCTCTATCTCTCTATACATCTCTATATATCTCTATATATCTATATATCTCTCTCTATATATCTCTCTATATATCTCTATATATCTCTCTCTATATATATCTCTCTCTATATATATCTCTCTCTATATATCTCTATATATCTCTCTATATATCTCTCTCTATATATCTCTATATATCTCTCTATATATCTATATATCTCTCTATATATCTCTCTCTATATATCTCTCTCTATATATCTCTCTCTATATATATCTCTCTATATATCTCTATATATATCTCTCTCTATATCTCTCTCTCTCTCTCTCTCTCTCTCTCTCTCTCTCTCTCTCTCTCTCTCTCTCTCTCTCTCTCTCTCCACTCTGTACCAAAGAACTCCAGTTGGATGTGTACCCCAATGGAATAGAATGTAAAAGTCAGAGGTCGGTGACGTATATTTGTAATACCTTTAACATGTAACGCTCAGGCTTCCAGATGACCTAGCGACGGCTTCATATTTTACAGGACAGAGTTCAGTCCCCAGATATCCGATGATCCCAGTGAAAATTTTTTATTACTTTCGATATTGTGAATAACAGTTTATATGACGAGGATGAAGGGATGAATTACCACCTGATATCGTCGTGGTGCTCCAAGGGAATATTAAAGGACCAGTTTGAGTAGTAGTAGTTGCCTTACTGTGGGTATTCTGACCTAAGTGTAAAATACTTGCCTCTATATGTATAGTGGAACACATTAACTTGAGATTTAGTACATTAGACAACAAATTGGTAGAAAGGCAGGGCCCAAGAGCTAACAGCTCAACACACACACACACACACACACACACACACACACACACACACACACACACACACACACACACACACACACACACACACACACACACACACACACACACACCAACCTACCCCTGTCGGCCATCAGCACCTGCACTATTGATCAACAGAACATAAAGTTTACAGACACTAGGCTTTTCCCGCGAGTAAGGAAACCGTAAAACAATATAATGACCTTAATACATTGTGTGTCTCCCGACCTTCGATGCAGGGAAAGAGTGCATTTCTTAACAGTTGCACTTCGTGCTGTGCATGCAATATTAGGTGTTGGTTCGTTGCAAGGGTCATCCTCTCGCACTTAAAGTTGCAGTGTAAACCGAGAGTCCCGGCCGGTGAGTCGTGTTCCGGGCGAGTGGGATTGTGTTTCCGGTAAGATCATGAAAAAAGGGACTTCCCTTACTAATTATATCACCGCTCATTAAGCGCAGCACTTGTGAGAACGCTTTTGTTTTGGATTCTCAAATATTTGCCTGAATCAGGCCGGCAGCACGGGTTGAACATACCTTTGAACTGTTTCTGTTGAGTATGTTGCAGCTGCACTTTAGAACAACTGTTTGCCACCTGTCAACACACCCACTTGAATAAACACCACGCCAAAAGTCGTGTTTTGGTCGTACGTGGCTATTCCAAACCTGTGTTCGAAATTTGTGTATGTCGTCTCGAGAGATTAATTTTTGGAAGTGATTTGTAGAGGCAACGCCGGTGTTCCTGTGTTGTTTGCCCCAGTGAGTAAAAGCGGTTAACAGTCGACCGGGGGAAGTGAAGTAATTGATTAGGGACACATCGAGGTGTCGAAGGTATTGAATTGCAGTCCGGTGTTCGCCACGATTTGATGGTTACTTCTATGGCCGACAGCGTGAGTCATTGTGTTGCAGAATCAACCCGTCCTCGACTCAAGTCCATTACATCCAGCGGTCGACCCCACAGACGCATTCATAAATTTTAATATGCTGTTCATTCAAAACGGGAATTTTCTCAAGTATAAATTACTATTATAATATATTAGCATATTGTGCATATATAGGCGTAGGTTAGGTTAGGTCAATTGTTTAGGTTCTGTTGGCGATTATTTGTATTTGTAGTACGTGGGTGAAGCATTTATAGCGTTGTGATTCGAACAAAATTCGTCAGTGAAACACTTGTTCCGGAAGTGTTCGAACGTCAGCAGTTGTGAGTCGTGTGTAAAGCGCTTTTCATTCATAAACAGGGGGTTTGGCGGGTGCATGGAATCACTTTTGGATATTTGTTTGGAGGACGGGCTGTGCAGAATACAGAGGGAGACAATTTTGCTTCACACAATCGACTTTAGAATGGTCCAGGACGGACCGAAACGTCGTCGTCCCTTCACCTTCTAGTGTGTGGTTTGGTCAACATACTTCAGCCACGTTATTGTGACTCATCGCCTGCAATTTTGCTTCCTATTAGAATTGCTTGCTAATAGAATTTGACAGCTAGTAATTGCTTGTCTGATAGTAGAATTGCTTGTTTGTATAATTTGGCTGCGGAATTGGTTGTTAGTGTAATTTGTTATTAGATTTCATCACTAACCTGGGATCTATTTTCATAATGGTCCTGGATTTATTTTAATTGCTGTATAGCCCAGGATTGCTTTGGGTTGAATGCTTGCAACATTGGTTCTGTAAATCCTAGGGGTTTTGACGTGTTGAAATTTTGAAATGAGCGACCTGCGACTTAGTTTGCTGGGTGGTGGTGGTGGTAGAGGAGAGAGTAGCGGTGGTGGTGGTGGTAGTAGAGGAGGCAGTAGCGGTGGTGGTGGTGGTAGAAGAGGTAGTAGTGGTGGTGGTGGTGGTGGTAGAGAAGGCAGTAGTGGTGGTGTTGGTGGTGGTAGAGGAGGCAGTAGTGGTTGTGGTGGTGGTGGTAGAAAGATCAGTAGTGGTTGTGGTGGTGATGGTAGGGGAGGTAGTAGTAGTAGTGGTTGTGATGGTGGTGGTAGGCATAGTTCTAGCAGCGGAGACGATAGTACTGCAGCGACTCTATACCCTCCTGTCATTGAGTTATATACTATTTGCAAATCTCGTTATATTTTACCAACGACAATTAAAATTAACTCACAACATTACATCATTTAGGGGACTCGCTTTAATTAGGTGAAGAGCTGCTGGCTCACACCCAAGGCACGCGCCCCCAAGCACTCTGCTCATTCGTGATTGGCTGGGGAATTGTTTACATCCTAGGAGCAGCTGGAGACTGTGCTTATCTAATGGTGCTAACCTAACAGTGACTGGAAGTGAGAGCTAACTATTTAAGCCCTATCTGATGGATGACGAACCATGGTGGTTTATAATTTAACTTTCATGACGTTAAAATTC
Organism: Procambarus clarkii; assembly: GCF_040958095.1. Lineage (NCBI taxonomy): Eukaryota > Metazoa > Arthropoda > Malacostraca > Decapoda > Cambaridae > Procambarus > Procambarus clarkii. The sequence goes on from NC_091230.1 coordinate 19,520,481, forward strand.
ATGGTCGAATTTTGGATTTCAAGTTGTGGATGGAAGAGGTTTTTACAACTGCTTCTTTCACTGCCTTCTTTCATTTGTTGACCACCTGGACGTGGCACGAGTATTTCCTTACATTTTTTTCCACTCATTTGCTTTTCTAGTTTCCACCTACGTCCTCTTTTCGCACATTAATATATATTTAGATGATTTGGGATGAATTCCTTGCGCTAAACATCTTACAGATCGTCTCCGCTAGAGTGCACACAAGTTTAAGCTTCTTTTAAAAATTTTGGTACTACAATGGTCGTCTTCCAGCGGTCTGGTAGTTCACCTTTGTCTAGTGTTGTTGGAGGTCGCTTAGGGAATCGATTCCTTTCCTCAGGAGCCTCTCTTCTGGCTGGGTCGAAGAGCATTGTGTGTGTGTGTGTGTGTGTGTGTGTGTGTGTGTGTGTGTGTGTGTGTGTGTGTGTGTGTGTGTGTGTGTGTGTGTGTGCGCGTGTGCGTGTGGTGGGGGATGGTGCGTTGTGACGAGAGCGGTCCAGGATGGAAAACAAAGCGGGTCCGCAGCCTCATTAATTGGTAAATGGAGTTTCTTCGTGCGTGGCTCTCATTGGCCCATTAGCGGCTCCCCCATGCCCCCCATCCCCCCCCCCATACTTCTTGCCATGCCTCCCTTGTAGCTCCCATTGGGCTACGTGCACTGTAGCGATCATGGGAGGATTCCAATTGTCTGTCCCCCCCCCATGGCCCTCCGTCTCTGAGCAGACCTCGTGGTTGACATCTCTGAAGCCTCACTATTAGTACGGTTCTCGTGCCCTGTTCCCTGTCCACGTCTCACTTTCCCCTGTCTTTATTCATCTTTGTTATCTTCACTTCCCCCACAAACTCATCATCATAACACCCCAACCCCCCACAATAACCACCACTACAAGCTAAAACCTCACCAATAACCAATTAACTCCTGTGTCTCCTTGTCCACCACCACCTCCTCCCTCTCCATCATCTTGCCCCCACCATCCCCACCTCTGTGTAAATAACTGCCTAGCCTCCACCACCTTTCTCTCTAATTGACTGAGGAAAGTTTGCCTTGTTGGCGTTTAATAGCGAAGCTGGAGGTTGTCGGGGAGACAAGAGAGGGAGTGGCAGCCACGGAGGAGGAGGGGAAGACGGGCACGGAGGAGGGGAAGACGGGCACGGAGGAGGGGAAGACGGGCACGGAGGAGGAGGGGAAGACGGGCACGGAGGAGGGGAAGACGGGCACGGAGGAGGGGAAGACGGGCACGGAGGAGGGGAAGACGGACACGGAGGAGGAGGGGAAGACGGGCACGGAGGAGGGGAAGACGGGCACGGAGGAGGGGAAGACGGGCACGGAGGAGGGGAAGACGGACACGGAGGAGGGGAAGACGGGCACGGAGGAGGAGGGGAAGACGGGCACGGAGGAGGGGAAGACGGACACGGAGGAGGAGGGGAAGACGGGCACGGCGGAGGAGGGGAAGACGGGCACGGCGGAGGAGGGGAAGACGGGCACGGAGGAGGAGGGGAAGACGGGCACGGCGGAGGAGGGGAAGACGGGCACGGAGGAGAGGTGAGACGGGGACGAAGCGATGATGAACTAAGGGAAGAGATTATCATGAGAAAACGCTAAGGCAGCAGGTCTATATTGAACATGGAAGGGAGGCCAGAATAGGATAGAGTGAAGGAACGGTGAACCGAGCTATATGGACTGCTCCTGTTTTCCTTTGTCGGGCTTAGTCTATGAGGGGAATGGAGAGAGAGAGAGAGAGAGAGAGAGAGAGAGAGAGAGAGAGGATGATGTTAAAAAAATAGTTTTAGATTCGATGTATCAGTTGATTTCACGTCGAGATATATATATATATATATACAAAAAATTGATGAATGTTGTGGCAGCGTTTGATGAAGGCGATGGGGAGACGAGGTGAACATATTGGGCTTATCGGTTATATCACTTCTACCATTTATGATTCTCATCTCGGGTGAAGTGGGTTCAGAATTATCGGGTGAAGCGGGTGCAATATTAATGTCGGATTTATCAGCTTTTTAGAGACGAACCGTTCAACGTTATCGACCAGAAACATTTATCGTTCGGGTTAACGGGGCGGCGCGTATGTTTGAAGGTGTTAGGATCTATCTGTTTGAAGGTGTTAGGATCTATCTGTTTGAAGGTGTTAGGATCTATCTGGTGTAATTAGGTCTCCCAGGTAGGCTGTGGGGACCATTTGCTGTCATGGTGTTTATAATTTAAGAATGCCTCATATTATCTTGTAAGGACATTATATAGAGTAGTGGTAGGTATCCATCAGTCTCAGGAGACTATGGACTTGCGCTCTGGTTGTCGGTCTACTTTGACCGACAACCTTTTTTACTTTGACAACCTTTACTTTGACTACTCTACTACTACTACCATTTGAGATGTATTTTTTCTTATCTCAGTAAACATACTTGAACTTGATGCATTTTTTTTCGTACAAGAATAAGGCTATTTTTCACCCTCAATCTTGCAGCAGTTCAATAATTGAAAATATTCTAACAAGACATTTGGGACTCCAAAGTCATATTTTAGACTTTTTACTGCCCTTGAAATTAATACAAATTCTGAAATCTGGGTTAGAGTCCCAGTTGCCTTCTTGGAATAGTTTTGTCAAATATTGAGATTACTAACAACGATAGTGGGAACGTTACCATAAAAATGTAATCATAAGTAAAGTATAACGCTTTGTGAAAGCGTTATTTATTACAAATATATTTATTTGTAATAATATTTACAATATAATTTATTACAAATATATTTATTTGTAATAAATAATAATTAGCTTTGTCGTGGACAGGAAGCCTGTGTGTATATACTTTCGGCTTGTATAGAACCCCCCCCCCCTGAAGTCAAACTACTGACCCTCCGCAGGATGCTAAACGGTTGTCACATATAGTGGTAAATGATGTTTTTGAAATTATTTGGTGTGTGTGTTGGGTTGAGACTAATAGAGAATTTGGGGGGGAAGGGATTTTGTGTGTGTGTGAGAGAGAGAGAGAGAGAGAGAGAGAGAGAGAGAGAGAGAGAGAGAGAGAGAGAGAGAGCTTCACCACCACCTCAAGCTCCTTCTGTCAATCTGTCCCCATCTGATCATTTTCTCAGTCCCCTCTTTCTTGTCCTTTTGCATTTGTTTCTCCTTAATTTTATTTTCTCAAACCCAACCCACGGTCTCGTATTCCCTCCAACACTCCCCTCTCTCACATTACCCCCAACACACTCCCTTCTCACATTCTCTCCAACACTTTTCTCTCTCACATTAGTTCCATTCCCTCTAGTTCATCAAATCTCACCACTTCCATGTCTCTCACTTTCCCCTCTCATCCATCTTTCCTTCAAAAAGTTGTTCCTTTTCTCCTTTCCCATCCCTCCCACACTTTTCTCACCCTCCTCCTGCTCTCTCCAGTTCCGTTCTCCCATCTTTCTTCACTCCCTCTCTCCAAGTTCTCTCAGCTTTTATCTCTATCTTCTCTCTCTCATCTCCTCGTCCACAACCGCATGATTCCCTCAAAATTTCAATATTTACTCACTTTACGACAAAATCGACTTTGATAACTCTGAAATGTCCTCTGGAGAATGCAGAAGGCAAGGAGAGTCATTCCTACTTTCTCAGGGGCTACGGTGTGGGTAGTCCTTGGAGCTGTAGGTGTTGCCTGTGGCCCTTCTGGGACTGCGTTATGGCGGAGGGTCCGGTTATCGACGTAGCCGCAGCTCTAGTAGCAACTAGTCTTCAACAGGACTACGTTGCTGGTGTCGCTCAAGAGATAGGCTTTGTCTCTCAGCAAGGGGCTGGTCTTTTGTCTCTAGAGTGGAGAGTATTCTTCTCTCAGTGGATAGCCATTAAATCTAAGAGGGGCTAGCCTTTGTCTATCAGGAAGTTAGCCTTGTCTTTCTGAGGCTAGCTTTTGTGTCTCTTGGAGCTTCTCTCTCAGAGGCTATATCTAGCCATGAGATCTCATGGGCTATATTTATAGCCATGCTTTAATATAATACTACGTGGCTGGGGGTTGATGGTCAAGGTAGCACCGAAGTTTCAATCTACAAGATTGGAAACAGGAGGAGAGCGGCTGTGTGGCTGTCAGGTCCTACTGAAGCATCAGTCCAGGCTGCCTGGACCCGGGTATGAAGGCCCCTCCCTCAAGAACCATCTCCAGGTAGAATATCTCAGAATAACGTCACTGAAAACCCCGACTAACGAAAGTTTTTAGAAGCGAGAAAGCTTAAGAATATGAAAAATTATATCAAATAAAAGTGGATGAGAGAGAAGAGAGGCTATAGAATGGAAGGAAAAGATACTGGACTAGAAGAGGGAGGAAAAAGAAATAATAAAGGGAATATAAAAAGAGAATAATGATAGACAGCAGCAGGGAGGGAAAGAAGAAAACAGGGAAAGAAACAAGGACAAAGAAGAGGAGGAGGAAGGGAAATAACTTGATGAAGGGAGAAAAAGAGGTTAAAAGTGAGAGGCAAAAGTGAAGAAAGGAGACAATAATAATCGTGGTTACCTACCTTACCTTGTGGTGGTTGGATAAAGAAAATATAAAAATGAATTTAAGTGAAAAAAAGAAGATGATGGAGACGAAGAATTATGAAGACGTTAATGCGATTGCCGTGTAAGAGAGGGAGTGAAGGGTGGGAGTAGTAGGGAGGGAGGGAGAGAAGGAATGGGAAAGGAGGGAAAGAGTGTGAAGGAAGGGAAGGATGGGATAGAGGAAATGGGATGAGAAGAAGGGAGAGGGAACGGAAGAAAACCTAAAATAGAAGCAAAGTAGGAAAATAAAGAGAGAAGGATGGGAAGAAGAGAAAAGAGAGAAAGGGAGGAATTGTGAGAATAAAGGACAGCCGGAGACGAAGAAAAAATTAAATTAGAAAAGTTTTTAGTGGCCCAGAAAGGGGAAACTATAGACGCGGGTGAGATATAGATATTTGTAAGGGGAGAGTTGTGAATGTGAGGGGAAGAGACAAAAGATCCAACTCTGGATACCTGCAGTTGCGTCTCCCTTATGGTGTACAGTCCTCCCTGTCTAGCTGTCCCCTTATCACAGCGGTTCCCAGTCAGGGGTGCATGGAAGAATTCCCCGGCGTCAGAGGAATTAATGCTACGTATTGTACACAAAATAAGAATCCACAGGTGAGGACGTGGTTGTAAGGGTGTGTCCACAGGTGAGGACGTGGTTGTAAGGGTGTGTCCACAGGTGAGGACGTGGTTGTAAGGGTGTGTCCACAGGTGAGAACGTGGTTGTAAGGGGGGTCTACAGGTCAGAACATAGTTGGAAAAGGGGAATGAGACATGAAAGGTTGGGAACTACTGCGCGTCTCACACCAAAATTATCTTACATCATTCAGAGTCGAACTCTATTAGGCATCCGTCTCGAAATATATCTGTAGTTTATTAAGGTCCTCCTACATCTCTGTGCACTCCTCCACAGTTCTTACCTCGTTCACTTGTCTACATCTCTCTGACTGAGACTCTGGTGCCTGTCAGTTATATACTCCCTTTCCTAGTTCACTTATTCCCACTCCATCTTATACACCAGAATTTTGTGAGGAACAGTGCCAAGTGCTTTTGGCCAGTCTAGGAAAATGCAGACTACCCAGCATTCTTTCATATCGTATCTTGGAGAGGCCCTGCCGGTAGACCTCTTACCAAGGCATATCGTATCTTGGAGAGGCCCTGCCGGTAGACCTCTTACCAAGGCATATCGTATCTTGGAGAGGCCCTGCCGGTAGACCTCTTACCAAGGCATATCGTATCTTGGAGAGGCCCTGCCGGTAGACCTCTTACCAAGGCATATCGTATCTTGGAGAGGCCCTGCCGGTAGACCTCTTACCAAGGCATATCGTATCTTGGAGAGGCCCTGCCGGTAGACCTCTTACCAAGATAAGTCAAGCATGACCTCCCCCGCTAAAACAATGCTACTCGTCTGTTTCAAAGTTTGCTCTGGAAGTGGTCAACCATTCTCCTGGTGAGGGTTTTATCCAGCACTTTGCATGGCCAGCACGTTAGTAACCCGGCCCTGCAGTTTAATGCTCTCCTTCTCTCACCCCTCCAGGGAATATTGAAAGGGGACAAACTCGGGGCTCTGAACTACGGACCGGTGTAACTATCCTGAATACCGTGCACAAGTGTGTGTGTGTGTGTGTGGGTGTGTGTGTGTGTGTGTGTGTGTGTGTGTGTGTGTGTGTGTGTGTGTGTGTGTGTGTGTGTGTGTGTGTGTGTGTGTGTGTGTGTGTGTGTGTAGCGTGCGGCTAGTGGTGAGAGCTCTCATCTGATGCTGAGGTCTTCTAGCTGACTCTCTCTCTCTCTCTCTCTCTCTCTCTCTCTCTCTCTCTCTCTCTCTCTCTCTCTCTCTCTCTCTCTCTCTCTCTCTCTCTCTCTCTCTCTCTCTCTCTCTCTCTCCTCGTATATATGGTTTCCCAATACCAGGGGCAGGAAGCCTGTTAGGGTTAACGAGGACACCCTGGGCTAACGACTGACCCCCCCCCCATCTTCCCCCAGGATGCAACCCACAACAGTCGCCTAAACTCCAGGTACTTCCATGTTAACAGAGGCATCAAGTGTAAGGAAACATGCCTAATTGTGTCGTCCTGCCTGGGAATCGAACCCGGGCCATTCGGTTGTGTGTCTTCCTGCGTAAATCAGACGAACGTCCTAACATTTATTGGAACATCATCTGAGAGACGTATAAGATGTAACGTTCAGCAGTGCAACTTATAGTCACTGTTATGTGAGAGCTGTTAGGTAAGCACTAACCAGTAATTGCATCACCGCTTCTACCACCAATTCAACCACCATCACCCCCCCCCCTACCACCACCAGCTTAACGACACCTATAATCCCCTCTGCAGTACGTCGTCTCGCCACCAGGAGGCTGCCTAACATATTCTAACGTGTCCCAGCCCTACACTACATCCCTCGCCTCCGAAGACATTAATCATTAATGCCCTTAACAGTGCCCATCGGGGTACGAACAAGATGGTACAATTATTGGCATATTTGAAGCACAGTAGTCAGACGTCTTCCGCTTATCTGTTAATGTCGTTTTGATGTTCTGTTTTTTATGTATTAACTTAATGATGGACATTTCAGGTTTTTCCTGGCGTTTGCTAGAGAAGGTATAAACAGACTTGATTTAAAGCTGTATTCATCTAGTTTGTTGTTAAAGATTCGCTACCCGGAACAAAGTTCCAAGTAGCACGGGCTATGGTGAGCCCGTGTCATCTAGTTGTGCTTGCGGAGGTTGAGTTCTGCTCTTTCGGCCCACCTCTCAACTGTATATCAACTGCTACTAACTACTATTTTTTTCCTCACACCACACACTCACCCCTGGAAGCAGCCCGTGACAGCTGACTGACTCCCAGGTACCTATTTACTGGTAGGAAATAGGACCATCAGGGTGAAAGAAACTGCCCATTGTTTCTCCCCTTTGCCGGAAATCGAACCCGGGACCAAAGGATCACGCGTCCAGCGTGCTGTCCGCTCAGCCACCGGCTCCCAGTAGTGTGCAGCTGTTCAGAGCTTGGGCAAGAGCTAAGGCTGGTCTCAGCAAGGAACGGGGCTGTGGACGTTCCCAGCAAGGAACGGGGCTGTGGACGTTCCCAGCAAGGGACGGGGCTTTGGACGTTCCCAGCAAGGAACGGGGCTGTGGACGTTCCCAGCAAGGGGATGAAGAAAGGCTGTTTCTAAACATAGCCGACTTCTCAACAGACACAGCTGACTCCAAAGACACACTCGGTAGGGGTGATTCCCCACTCAGCCACAGACCCCATAGGGGGCTCTGTGGCTGAGTGGACAGCGCTTGGGACTCGTAATTCTAAAGACCAGGGATAGATCCCCGCCCATGGCGGAAACAAATGGGCAGCATTTCTTTCCCTCTGATGCCCCTGTTACCAAGCAGTAAACAGGTACCTGGGAGATGATTGACAGTTGAGAGGCGGGCCTAAAGAGCAGAGATCAACCCCCGCAAGCACAACTAGGTGAATACAACTAAGTGAATACACAGCTGCCTCCCACATGCTCTCACGCACGCTCCCGCACGCTCTTCCACGTTCCCCAACTCGCCAAACTCAGCATCATCCTTCTCTTAATAAATGAGCTTCCAACGCAAATTAAACTTGGCTTAGATTGCATTCTTTTGAGCTTGCCAAGCGCTCGCTCTCGGTCTCTCCGTGGGAGAGTGTTGGGGTATAGGGGAGTGTGTGGGACAGGGGAGTGTGTGGGAGTACAAGTGGAGTGTGGGAGAGGGAGTGAGAGTGTGTGGGGTGGGGGGTGTGGGGTGTGTAGTGATCAGTGATGACAGGGCACTGAGGTTTAGCTCCTTGTATCCCCCTTCTACTGGTCTTGTACCTGTTGGGTTATGAATTAACTGTTCTGACGTTCGAATTGTTTGTCGCGTCTGGTCTTAAAGTCGTGGATGGAGGTGGCTTCTATAACTTCTTTCAGTTCGTGTCACAGTTGTACGAGTATTTCCCCGTACACTTTTCAACTCATTTCCGTCTCCAGCTTCCACTAATATCGTCTCGCTATATATATTTTTTGTTTATAAGTTTAAGGAGGATTCTCTTCTCCACCTTATATCTTTCCCCCTGGTATCTTATATTTCCTGATCATATCCCCTCGATTTCGTCTGTCCTTTTGGGTTGTGAAATTTATTTCACAATAAGTAAAATTTTAATTTATTTAAATTATAAATCTTGTGAAATTTATTTCACAATAATTTCACAAGAACCTATCCTTGTTCAACCTTCTTATCTCTAACACTAATCTTGTTGCAAACCCCTGTACCTTTTCCAGTGTGGTTTTATGCTTCACAAGGTACGCATTCCAAATAGGTGCAGCATATTCTTGTGTCTTAATAAAAAAAAAAGACTGTGTAAATTGCCTTGAAATAGTTCAGATTTAAGTTTCTGAACGATGTTGTAATGTTTCTCAGTGTCTCATATGCTGCTGTTGTTACATTGTTTCCATTTACCTCTGGTGTTAGTGTTGTAATTCTCTTCAATTCCGATTATCATCATTATCTTTTGACTTGGGATTGAATTCCAGCAACTTTCGTCGTAACTCTAGAATTAGTTACGACAAAAGGCTACGTGAATTGAACCTCATGACGCTGGAACATAGAAAAGTCAGGAGAGACATGATTACCAAATACAAAATTCTCAGTGGAGTCTATAGGATAGATTAAGACATTATTTAACACGGGTAGTACTCGCACAAGAAGACTCAGATGGAAACTGAGTACCAAAATAGGCAACAGACACACATTAGAAACAAAATTTAAGTGTCAGAGTAGTTAATAAATGGAATGTATTACGATGTGAAGTGAAGGTAGACTCTATACACAGTTTCAAATGTAGATATGATAGAGCCCAATAGGCTCGGAACTTGTACATCAGTTGATTATGTATAATGTATAAATTATGTATAATGTTGTAATTTGATGTTTGTGAAAGGTTTATCTTGGACATCCTGTGTGCTTGGCATCTGAATATTGGAAATATATGAAGCTGAATTGGTTTACAGTTTGAGACGACCACATTAATGCATGATCCTCGTGGAATATAGCCCTTGTGTACGCTGAGATACAAGAGGACTGTGATTTGCGTAATCTGTTGCCACTGCGAGTGAGCAGGAACTGGGATCTTGTGATGTATCCGATCTAATAGATAGACTACTTGAAGTGGTGGTGGTGGGAGGGGGGGAATTGTAATAGTTGAGAGGCGGGACCAGAGAGCCGAAGCTCAACCCCTATACACACAATTAGATGAGTATATGTAGCTATCGCAATGTACATAGTTGACAATGTTGTGTGTGCAACTTTATGTACCTGTAGCTGTGCATTATTCTGTCAGGCTACAGATCTCTTCTCCCCCAGCAACATTGCAATACTCTTCCCTTGCAATGTTTCTGGTCATTGCCATTCGCGTCTGTGTGTCAGAGAGAGAGAGAGAGAGAGAGAGAGAGAGAGAGAGAGAGAGAGAGAGAGAGAGAGAGAGAATGAGAGCGAGCCAGCCAGCCCAGACATGACTTTAAGTTATATGATAGGAGAGAAAGAGAGAGAGAGAGAGAGAGAGAGAGAGAGAGAGAGAGAGAGAGAGAGACAGACAGACAGACAGACAGACAGACAGACAGACAGACAGACAGACAGAGAGAGAGAGAGAGAGAGAGAGAGAGAGAGAGAGAGAGAGAGAGAGAGAGAGAAAATGTAATGGGTGGACAGATGAAGGTTCGTTAATCATCGGCAGGCTGGCTACTGATTGATTGGTTAGCTGCTCGAATTGGGGGAATAACTGGTTGGTTGGCTGCTTAACAAAATGGCTGTTTCCCTGCTTAGTTAGGTAATTGTTATTAGCTGGTTGGTTGCACAGGTACACCACTTAAATTGTGAAGTCAATGGGTCGAGACTAATTGGGAAATGTAATTTGAGGAGCCTATTCCGGGTTATCTTGAGAGGTTATCTTGAGATGATTTCGGGGCTTTAGTGTCCCCGCGGCCCGGTCCTCGACCAGGCCTCCACCCCCAGGAAGCAGCCCGTGACAGCTGACTAACACCCAGGTACCTATTTACTGCTAGGTAACAGGGGCATAGGGTGAAAGAAACTCAGCCCATTGTTTCTCGCTGGCGCCCGGGATTGAACCCGGGACCACAGGATCACAAGTCCAGTGTGCTGTCCGCTCGGCCGACCGGGTATGGATAGCTAGGGCACAGGTGTGTGAATAACTAAAAGATACAAGCCCTATATAATATAAATCAGGTGTGTTTACGTGTGTAATATAAACCTACTGTGTGCAGGTATAGAACACAAACCGAGTGTCAGCAGGTATGGAATAGCCTACAAGATTAGTGGTAAGATCCTGGAACGCTAACTAATGCCGTGGTTATTAATTAGGGTTCTCTTTCAGCCTTCATTAGCGGTTGAGAGAGACTTGGCTCAAAGGATAGAGTTGAGATTGGAGAACAATTATCATCTAGAATTCAGCAAGTCCCCTTCTGCAAGCGGTTTAGTAGTTGGGTATCATGTAATGCTGATGTTACGGCTCTAATTTCAGCGTATATGTTCCTTTAGCTCTGCCACTACCATCTCTCTCTCTCTCTCTCTCTCTCTCTCTCTCTCTCTCTCTCTCTCTCTCTCTCTCTCTCTCTCTCTCTCTCTCTCTCTCTCTCTCTCTCTCTCTCTCTCTCTTTCTCTCCTATCATATAACTTAGTCATGTCTGGGCTGGCTGGCTCGCTCTCATTCTCTCTCTCTCTCTCTCTCTCTCTGTTTTATTTGGGTGATTATAGTTTTACTGCACCATTTGTTATATGGTTGTAATATACTATATTTTGTTTCAGTTTGGGTTTTAATAGATACAGAGAGAGTCAACAAAAAGGGTTCACCAAGCTTCGAATCACACCAATAGTTACACACAAAATTTAAGAAACATTTGCTGGTATATCACATAAAGAAATGAGCAGTATTCACACACTGCGTATATTGAAAGTTTTAAGTGAAATATCCGTAATTTTTCATAAATTATGTATATTGATGTAATATGAAGATGTGAAAGGTTTATCTTGGACATCCTGTGAGCTAGGCATCTGAATATTGGAAATATATGAAGCTGAATTGGTTTACAGTTTGAGATGACCACATTACAGCATGATCCTCGTGGAATATAGCCCTTGTGTACGCTGAGATACAAGAGGACTGTGATTTGCGTAATCTGGTGCCACTGCGAGTGGGCAGGAACTGGGATCTTGTGATGTATCCGATCTAATAGATGGACTACTTGGAGTGGTAGGGAGGGGGGAAGGCGGGGTTGTGGCTATCTCAGTGCTCGGGTACAGAACCTGTTCCAGTTATGTTCTCACCAGGTTAAGTCAAGGAGATTAGGCAGTGATTCGGGGATTGAACGTGTGGGTATATTCGAGTGTTCACCTGTTGGTGCCAGCAGGATCGTGCAGTTTTAGCTCTTGGACCCCGCCTTTCAAGCCACCGGTTTGTGTGTGTGTGTGTTGATTATTGATTATTCACGTTGATTATTCATATGTATGCTGGAATGAATATTGACTCTCAATTAGTGAATTACTCGCCTTAATCCCTGCTTGGTACGACACTCAGCAGTTGAGGTGAATTACCCGTGGGAGGGTGATTAATTTACGTAATTAACGCGGCACGAATAGATCCATCATTTCAGGTCTTGGTCCACCTTGGTGCTCGACGCGGAGGAGAGAAGCACGCCTGGCTTTGATGCCCGGCACTGTGCTGAATTGAATGGCATTGACTGTGTGTTTCTCAGTATATATTTTACCCACTAACGACCTAGGGTTTTCTCCGCTCGTCCTACCGAGCACACACTCACATGGTCATATTCACCCAATTATTCATTATATATATATATATATATATATATATGCAAACAAGCCTGAATGGTCCCCAGGACTATATACAACTGAAAACTCACACCCCAGAAGTGACTCGAACCCATACTCCCACAACTGGTATGTACAGGGACGCCTGTACATACATGGTCAAGCGGATTAAGGCGTCCCTGTACATACCAGTTGTGGGAGTATGGGTTCGAGTCACTTCTGGGGTGTGAGTTTTCAGTTATATATATATATATATATATATATATATATATATATATATATATATATATATATATATATATATATGTATATGTATATATGTATATATATATATATAAAGGCGTGGGAACAGGAAATAGGAAGTAGGGCAGGTTAAGGAGGAAGGAGCAGGCACAAAGGTGTTGCAAACATGCAAGGCTAGTCGGCCAGAAGCAAGAATTAAGGTGAGGCGAGTTGGGGGGAGAGAGGAGGTCAGAGAATTAGCGGTGAGGAAATATAGTATTACGATGAGGGAGAGTTCGGATCGAAAAGAAAGTTGCCTATTCCTATTATCTCCCTTCGGCCCATCTTCATACCCACTGTTTTGTTCTGAACCCCATTTGTTTATTGTAGGGGAGAGAGAGAGAGAGAGAGAGAGAGAGAGAGAGAGAGAGAGAGAGAGAGAGAGGCACATAACGCCATATTAACTATGGGACTGGGAGAAAGAGCCAAGATAAGTAGCAGAATTATTGACGACAATATCGAGCGTTAGTAGGAATTTCTCTCTCTCTCTCTCTCTCTCCCTCCCTCTGTATTGCTCCGTTTGCTAGTGTTCGAAATATTTCTTAAGCCTTAAGGGCTATGCACTCATTCAACTCTTTTCTTTCCACAAAAGATTTTGCATTCCTTTTTATCGAGAATTTTTTCCCTTTACTTTTATAATAAAAGAATTGGTCTTAGGCGGGGAACTCCTATGAAGACCTTTTTCTAAAGGCCTGGTAAATGCGGTTTTATAATTTGTGTTTATTGATCTCTTTCTCTTTATACGAAAGATTGATGAGATGTGAAGCAGAATTTGTTAATTGGTAAACAATTTTATATATTTTTTCCTCGTGTTTTACCCATTTTTTAAATTTGTATCAGCCCTTTACCATCTGTGGTTATATTAAGCTCCAGCTCTTGGGCCGTTTTTTCTATCAAACGAGATGACTGAAAATAGTGACTTTTGCTTTAATAAAAGAGACTGAAAATAGTCAAGTTTAAAAAAGAGACTTTCTGCTTTAAAAAAAAGTAGTAGTAACTTTTTATCATGGAAAATGTTAGATAGTAATGTACACTACAACCAGAGACAAGCAGAGTCAGTTGATAACATTGCTGATAACATAACAAGCTTTTTATTGCAATTATTGGAACAAGTGTAAAATAAAATATACTGGCCGAAATATACGTACTTGTGTGTTTCCGTGTGAGTGGTGTCCCTTGCCTACCACTGCTGCAGGCCACAACAGTTGGCTAATTCATTGACTGCACTCTCCAAAATCTACCATCTTCAACGGCTGACCTTCCACAGGATGCAAACTGTAACAGTTGGTTAACTCCCAGATACCTGTCTATTTCTAGGTAGACTGTGATGTCAGGTGTAAGGTAAGGTCTCTTACCTTACACCTGACATCACCTCCGGGAATCGAACTCTGATACAATCTATCGCATGTCGTCTGCAGTAGTAACTATTCTACAGGTCATGTGAGTATAGAATTGTCTTGAAAATAAATACAATTAAATAGAAGTGTTGTATAATTTACTTCAATACACAAAACATTTAATGAGAAGCGTTGATCAAAGCTATGATTAAACTCATTTTCCTTCGTTGTCTAATTGGATCGTGGTTATTAGTGAAACTGGAATGTCTGGGTCCGTAGAGTAGTAGCATTGTCTCGCCTTCAGACTTGCCGGAATAAGTTAGCGCGAGGGATACAATTACTGCATTCCCTCTCGTGTTCTAAATCATTCACCCAAAGTTTGCTAATACAGGCTAATGATGACTTGTTCCTGAATGACAAACCATGCTGAGAGATGGCGATTTTGTAACATTACATACTTATAGAAACTATGTATATCCTGGAAACACAAACCGAAACTGTCTCTATTTTCCGCTTGTTACAACTTGTAATAAAGTTGTTACATCTTGGCTTAACGTGTTTATGACGTATTAGAATGTTGTTACAACTTGCTATATTAGTTGTTATAACTGGTTAGGAAGCGTTAAAACTAACCCTTCATATACACACAGGAATCACAATAGCGTGATGCATCAGTGAACAAATCCACAAGGGCCGTGACGAGGATTCGAACCTACGTCCGAGATCATCCCAGACGCTGCCTTAATCTACTCAGCTACGACTTGGAAAAGATTTGAACTCTACAATTCGTCGTTGGTTCGAATCCTCGTCACGGCTCTTGTGGATTTGTTCTTTAACCCTTCATATTTTCCAGGGTAGCTGCATAAATGTGGATGTACGTTTCATCATCAGATACGAGGGGAAGGGGACTTATCAGGGAAAAGCACCAATCCTTTACTACTATACACCACTGGAAGGGGGTCAGGATAAGGATTTGGGATGGGACGGGGGGAAAGGAATAGTGCCCAACCACTTAGACGGTCGGGGATTGAACGCCGACCTGCATGAAGCGAGATGACAGCTGTTGTGTGTGTTTTAAGGTCAACAACTGTGTGTGATGACAGCTGTTGTGTGTGTTTTAAGGTCAACACCTGTGTGTAATGACAGCTGTTGTGAGTGTTTTAAGGTCAACACCTGTGTGTGATGACTGCTGTTGTGTGTGTTTTAAGGTCAACACCTGTGTATGATGACTGCTGTTGTGTGTGTCTTAACGTCAACACCTGTGTGTGGTGACTGCTGTTGTGTGTGTTTTAAGGTCTCTCTCCTTGGTGATGACAACACCGAGTATGCAAAATATCAAGTTGAAACTGCAAAGAGAGTTTGTTGTACGGTGCCAACTTCGTCAGCCTGAACGACTGGGCACTCGGCACTAAGGCATGATGATGTTCATTCCTCAAACTCTTGATTATTTCTCCCTATCTTTGATATATTAAATTAATCAAGAATAGAATACATTCCCGAAATTGGTTTCAGTGCAAGATTGGCGGAGAGGCTGGTCAATATGCATATAGTTGCATGAATGCCATCCGTGTAGGCTGTTTTGCATACAAACCACTTCATTACCTCCCGGCTCCCCGGCAATAGTCTCATCCAGAGACTAACCATTAAACCACACCATTACCCAATATACCACACTTGATCACTCATTCCCACATAATAACAAAGTGTCACTTGCATCTTAATTGGAAGTTAGGTGCCTCCTCCAGCAGTTCTGGAGCCAGTTACTCCATCGTGGGGCCCCCACGATGGAGTGGGTGTTGGGCTTTGGGTGGGGGGGGGTGGTTGCAGGGTATTGCGCGGGTCATATATTAAACACAGGACGTTCTGCATGTGTTCCCCGCTGAGATATGCGGGTCGTAGTGCCTCCTGGTAATTGTGGCTTGAAGTGCACTCACACAGTTGCTTTTGGGGTGGTGGGGCGAGAAGCGGGGAGATATTGGGTGAGTGAGAGAGAGAGAGAGAGAGAGAGAGAGAGAGAGAGAGAGAGAGAGAGAGAGAGAGAGAGAGAGAGAGAGAGAGAGAGAGAGAGAGAGAGAGGATATTAGATATATAAAGATACCAATAGTGCAGAGTATATTGCCAGATAGAAATCACATCAAAATGAATATCTTAAATTTTGTTTACCCACGGAAACATCAACTTCGAGAGTAATGTATCCTGGACACCCGACTTTCTCAGCGTTCCCATCACAGCAGAACTGGGAGGCGCAGGCCCCGCACTGCTGCTCCAGGAGTGCTTCTCTAGAAGTGCAAAGGCGCTATCCAGGGTTGTAACTTACAAGACATGCGGGGAAGGAGGAGGAGGATTATAGTGTCGCATAATGCTCCGTGCTCAACATTCCAATACAGGAGAGATTTCTGAAATCGGAGGACTACAGAGACCATATAAGCCCATTGACACAACTAAACTTTTGGCACCATCTCAAAGCTTTTAAACTGTATTGTCTAGAGAGGAGACATAAGAGGCCTCATATACACAGCATCCTGGAGCATCCTGGAGCAAGAGGCATGGTAACAAGTCAAGAGTAGAGGTGCCACGAGCACAATTAGTAAACACTGTGTGAGCATCAAAGGCACTTCAACCCACTCCCACCGTATATACAAATATCGAAACAAAGGTGGACATTTTAATGAGAAACATTGTGATAGATGTGTGGGTCTACGGGCAGCGGTAAGCAACAGCTAGCTACTTGGTTCCCTGGTAGGTCGGGGAGACTATAAACACTCTTAAAACCAACTACACGTCAACTTTCGGTAAAAATTAAAAACAAAATATCAACGATACGTTTACGGTTGCAAGTTGTGGAGATCTCTTGCAAGGTGGGGACGCGGGGAGCGAGAGAGAGAGAGAGAGAGAGAGAGAGAGAGAGAGAGAGAGAGAGAGAGAGAGAGAGAGAGAGAGAGAGAGAGAGATATAGAGAGAGGGAACCATCGCCCCTGGGGGAGTGCGCGTCGCCGCAGACAAATGACCTTGTGGGAGGCAGCAGCACAAATGAAATAGCCGGTGGAGTTAGAGGGGAACCATTAGTGAGAGAAAACCTCGGTGTCTTCCCCACGCAGATGGAGGGGAAGCTCCCCTCCGTCACCCTGGGAAGGTGCAGGAATGGGGAGTTAGGGACATCACTGGTGATGGGCAAGGAAAAGTGCTGTGGGGAAAGGTAAGGCACTCTGACCTGCACATGGCTGTTAATCTAAGGTGGAGGGGATGATTTACGGGTAAAGGAAAGGGGAGATAGAGGTAAAAGAGGAGGGTAAGAAGGGTTTTGGAAGGTAGAAATAGCCTAAGCTACTCTATCCTTTTCAGATATATTCAGTAAACGTACTTGAACTTGAAGAGTGGTAGTGCCTAAGAGCTCTAGTAGTCGACTATGCGACATTCGTGCGTGTCAACAAAATAGTGTGATTGTCTCAGTGGTGTTGCGTGGTTCTGGCAACACCTGAAGGGAAGAGGGGGGGGGGTAGCTTCGTGTGTGGGGAGGTGGGGAAGAGGGGGGTAGCTTCGTGTGTGGGGAGGTGGGAAAGAGGGGGTAGCTTCGTGTGTAGGGAGGTGGGGAAGACGGGGGTAGCTTCGTGTGTAGGGAGGTGGGGAAGAGGAGGGGAGCTTCGTGTGTGGGGAGGTGGGGGAGAGGTGGGTACGAGTTCCTTTCTCAATTTCCAGTCAGTTATTCTCAAGTCTTTACAGTATACTTGAGAGAGCGCCTTGAAACTTTCCTCGGCTCTATTGTGAAAGAAAGAAAACTGTTTGGTAATGGTGAGTTTCTTACACTCATATTTATTTTATCTTTTATGAAGGGTTGTTGTTGTGCTTGTATACTTACCTAGTTGTGATTACGAGGGTTGAGCTTCGGCTCTTTGGTCCCGCCTCTCGGCAGCCAGTTATCTCGTGTACAGATTCCTGAGCCTATTGGG
Organism: Procambarus clarkii; assembly: GCF_040958095.1. Taxonomy (NCBI): domain Eukaryota; kingdom Metazoa; phylum Arthropoda; class Malacostraca; order Decapoda; family Cambaridae; genus Procambarus; species Procambarus clarkii. The sequence continues at coordinate 19,538,425 of NC_091230.1, forward strand.
CTCTTATCATATCTACGTTTGAAACTGTGAATGGAGTCTGCCTCCACATTTCCTAGTGAATTCCATACATTAATTACTCTATCACTTAAGCCAATACTTTGTGTCTGTGGCTCATTTGGGATTTGGATAGTCAGTTTCCACCTGTGGTGGTGTGTGTGTGTGTGTGTGTGTGTGTGTGTGTGTGTGTGTGTGTGTGTGTGTGTGTGTCGCCCTTGGGGCATGTCAGGTCAACTATTTGTTTTCCCCCGTGATAGGTCAAAGGTCAAGGAATCTGAACTACCGATCCTAGCGTCTTTAACTCTTGCAAATTAGATTTCGGGGCTCACGTTTGGAGCGTTTCTTTCTATCAAATAATGACCCCAATATATATATATATATATATATATATATATATATATATATATATATATATATATATATATGCTGGTTAGCATTGTATATGTAAGACCATGTCTGAGGTGGGGAAGAAAATAGTTCAATAAGTCCGTCCAGCAGGTATACCTTGTCGTGAATCTACATCAAACCTAAAGTAAACTAAGTTCTCGGTGTACACAATCCTCAGAGTCTTCGTAAACTTACGCAGCGGCCGGGCGGCGCACTTCACGGGATAATGCGGTATTTAAGGGACATGAGAATAGTACATAATAATAATCACAGATGGCGCAAAACTACACCTGTTGTGAGAACAGGAATATTCGTCTCCCGTCTGCGTGACCAGTGAGGCGTGGTGGACGGGAAGGGTGAGGGACGGGAGGGAGGATTGACGGGAGGGATGACGGACTGGAGGAGCTGCGAACGGGGGGGTGGGTGATTGACGGGAGGAAGCGAAAACTTCATGATATAACAGGATGAGGTGCGACAGGAGAGAGATGTGACAGGAGAAAGGTGCGACAGGAGAGAGATGTGACAGGAGAAAGGAGCGACAGGAGAGAGATGTGACAGAAGAAAGATGCGACAGGAGAAAGGTGCGACGGCAGAAAGGTGTGACAGGAGACAGAGGTGCGACAGGAGAAAGAGATGCGACAGGAGAGAGAAGTGCGACAGGAGAGAGAGATGTGACAGGAGAGAGAGGTGCGACAGGAGAGAGAGATGCAACATGGGTTCGCACTTTACTGCACCATCAGATCTTCCCTAGGTGCCCCACCGACCATCCGAGTTGACAGTCTTTTCCCCCCGTGGGCCAGATGGCTGAGCTTTCCATTCCAATACGGGAAGAGATGGGCCTTAGGGGTCTAGGCCAAGAGCTACATTAGGCCTTGCGTCCCAAAGGTATCGTAGGGCAGAGAGCTTAAGGTGTAGGGGAAGAGTAGAGTGTTCTCGGAGCGAGGTAGTGTATGGGTGTGGGGTTGGAGACCAAGAGTTAGTTATAGGGAGAAAGCACTTAGCTAATTTGAGTAACACCTGAAAGGGCCATGAGGACAGAGTGAAGGAACGATGCTCAACCACTTGGACCGTCGAGGATCGAACGCTGACCCTCCAATAAGAAGCAAGTTTGTCACTCTAGCAAGCTAAGAGCTGAGAGATAGTGGTGGTAGTGGTTGTGAGGAATGGTGCCCAACCACTAGGACGGTCGGGGATCGAACACTGACTCTCCAATATGAAGCAAGTTTGTCACTCTACCACCTAATAGCTATTCTTCACACATCTCGTTTAAAACTTTACACAACTCGTTTTCCCTAGAGCATGGACAGCCAACCGGTTTACAACCAGGTTATCAACTACTGACGTATTCAAACACTGGTATTCTCGCTTTCGAGGCGAGCATGCCTGCCATTACAGCACTGAGCGCGTGGGCTTAAACTCTGATGGGGAATGTGATTATTGTTTGGGAACTTGCTTAGGCAGACAGAGAAATCACAATGATCTTCTAAGGGAGATTCACTCTGTGAAAGCCTAGCATAATAACAAATTCCACCTCTGATGTCATTCGCAAAATCGATGGTGGTGGTGGTGGTAGTGGTGGTGGTTTTGTTGTGGTTGTAATGGTGGTGTTGGATGGTAATGATAGTGGTGGTGGTTTTGTTGTGGTTGTAATGGTGGTGTTGGATGGTAATGATAGTGGTGGTGGTTTTGTTGTGGTTGTAATGGTGGTGTTGGATGGTAATGATAGTGGTGGTGGTTTGGGAGGTAGTTGCGTTGGTAGTGGTAGTAGGGTGGTGGTATTTACCTCTCAGTAACTACTGAAAAGTAAGATCTAGCTCCTGACGCCCCGTCTACCAGCCTTATGCCCGTTATGATTTAATATTTTGCTTTCCTGACGATGGAATTCTTTGTAGTATCTGGCTTTAAAGTTGTGGATGGAGGTCTGCTTGTGGGGAAGACGAGTGGTGGTGATGGCAGTGGTAGTGGTGGAAATGGCGATGGAAGTGGTGGAAATGGTGGTGGTAGTGGTGGTTGTTACAGAGCCACAGCTTTAAACCCCATTATCGGCTCTGCTAGTACCAGCTGGATTGTTAAAAAGGGACGCTCTCCAAAGGTCTTGTGCGGCAGGGTTAAAGGAGAAGGCAGGGGGCATGAAGGGCAGCGATGGAGGAAGGCAGGATACGTGGAACTGATGGAAGGTATGGATAGAAGGTGGGTGCTTCTCCTCTTCCACTCCACATCCCATCAACTCTCTCCCTCTCCCTCTTTCCATCCTAGTAATCCCTTCTACTTCATCTCCCTTGTCATATCTAGTCATGAGAGATCACATGTAAGTCTCATTTCTTACCTAAAATTCAGTTAACAATTTCGAGAAATAATTCATATCTTTACAAACGAAACACATGAACGAACAGACCTGTGAGTCAAGTCTTGCATGATGTATATGTACCACAACTCTCGCCACTAACCAACAGGCGTCACAACCACAACAACCACAACTTCCATGGTGGTAGTTGACCTTCAGGAAGGGAGGGTTCCCCACAATATAAGGCAGTAAGGCCTAAAAATACATCTGGATAACCGTCAATTCCTCCTGGTTGGAAGTTCGTCTGCGATCGTCGCTCAGCACTTTCTTGCCTGGCTCCCTCGTCTCTTGTACCTGTGACTGGTTAGCGAGAAAAAGATGATGTTAGAGGTTAGGGGATTAGGTGAGGGGTTGGGATAGAGGGATAGATATAGGAGAGGTTAGCTATAGCGTTCTCGTGTTATAGGGTAATAATGGTAGTGTAGCATGTTCTTCAGTTCTTCATGTTCTTCTCCAGAATGTTCTTCACCATATGCTGTCTTCCGCGGCAATATCTTCCCCCCTCCCCCTCCCACATCTCAACGCCCCCCCCCTCCTCCACCTCCCCAATCCCCTCCCAACACCCGAATCCCCCTCCCACCTCCACATTCCCCCTCCCACTTCCCTATTCTTCTTTCTAAACAGGTAAATTTCTTAATATCCTGATGAATTCAAAAGTGTTTACTATTTACACCTCTTTTCATAGCTGTTGGCAGATTGTATTATTTATGATGTTTTTTGCGTATGGGGGAAGTATTGTGTATTTTTTGCGTGTGTATATGGGAGGGTATTGTATTTTTCTTGCTTGTGGAGCGGGGGAGTATTGTGTGTTCCTCGCGTGTGTGTGTAGGGGGTGGGGTGGGGGGAGTATTGTGTGTTTCTTGCGTGTGTGGAGTGAGTATTACGTGTTCCGTACGTGTGAGTGGGGAGTATTGTGTATTTCTTGCGTGCGAGGGAGGTAGTTACCTTGCCGGGCAGGTGCTGGCCCCCTAAACAGTTAACTGGATTATATGTGGTTATAGCCGAGGGGGGCGCTGCTCCCCAGGGAACCCTCTCCCACCACTGCCACCACCACCACCACCACCGGCTCGATCACCACCACCACCACCACTGTCATCACCACTGTCATCACCACCACCACCACCACTACCACCACACCACCACACCACCACACCACCACCACCACACCACCACCACCACACCACCACCACCACACCACCACCACCACACCACCACCACCACACCACCACCACCACACCACCACCACCACACCACCACCATCACCATCACCACCACACCACCACACCACCACCACCACACCACCACACCACCACCACAAATAACAACGACTACTAAGTTCACGTGAGAATAGCATCAAGACAAAATCTGGTGACCAAAGGATACCAGATAGACTAAGAGTATATCATTTGCATGGGATGACTCACTTGTCCCATAGAGCTATATTCCTTCCTGTTTGACTCCTGTAGGGAGGACAGGCCGAGAAGGTCAACCTAACCTAAACGTTAGCTTAGATTATTATGGCCTCTATATCCTATCTGTGGGCGATTGTGGAAAATAATTACAATAACATAATATGCTCAAGAGCTGGATCTAAATATTCTTTTATCCCAAGCAGTTTACATTTATAGTGGTCTAAATTACCTCTCCTTAGCAAGGTAATCATCTGGAGAAGTGCTTACCAAGTGTGACTATATAGCATTTGGAAGGTATTTTTCAAGGAGCTGGAATATATGAGGACAAGGAGCTGGGATATAAGGACAAGGAGCTGGGATATGAGGACAAGGAGCTGGAATATATTAGGACAAGGAAATGGGATATGACGACAAGGAGCTGGGATACGAGGAGATGAAGCTGGGATATGACGACAAGGAGCTGAGATATGAGGACTGGGTGAAGGGCCAGTTCAAGCGGATGACCATGCAAGAGTGATAGTACAGTTATAGTGTTGTAATTAATAGTGCGGTCCATGGTCATGACTCCATCAGGCAGTGAGAGCATAGTACACTGAACCCACCACATTTTTTACACAATCAACGCCGACGTAAAATTTGCGGTGGTTTAGGAACATGGAAAACACCGCAATAATTACGCTGTGAGGGAGACTAATGAGAATCTACTCCGGGTGGCCAGGTAGACAGCCAAGAATATGACGTTTTTGGGGTTTGGCTAAACCACTGCATTTTTTACTTAGTTGTAAACAAGTAAATGGGCTCTAGCCCGTTTACTTGTTACTTATTTACTTGTGGCTACTTACTAGCCGCTGTAAACCTCGCCTAAATCCCAGCATACCGCAGCAAAAGTAAACCAATGTCACCCTGTAAATGAAAATCCCACTGCAGGTAAACTGTTGTTTACAAGGGAAATGAACAAGAATGAGTAAATATTTTGGAATTGACGGCAACGAATGGGGGATGATTTGACTGGAATATGACAGGGAATTCCAGTGAGGTGGCGGGGAACATCTGCACTGACAAGAAATTCCAGGGATATTGTGGTGGGGGAGAATTTCTTTGCTTGTGGTTGGGAATGATTGATTTATTGCGGTGGGGGAATTGTCAAAATGCTGTTGGGAATTTGTAAGATGTTACACAATTCTTGTGGTAGGTAAGCCAGATTGTGCATTTATCATGAAGAGAATATTGTGATTTAACGCTAATAAATTCCCGGATTTATTTGCTGTTTTATACATTGGTTTTTATTAGAAATTCAAGAATTTTTATTAGAAATTCGAGAATTTTTGTTAGAAATTCAAGAATTTTTGTTAGAAATTCAAGAATTTTTATTAGAAATTCAAGAATTTTTGTTAGAAATTCGAGAATTTTTATTAGAAATTCGAGAATTTTTATTAGAAATTCAAGAATTCTTATTAGAAATTCAAGAATTTTTATTAGAAATTCAAGAATTCAATAAGGTGACAACTTGACACTTTGGCTGTGTTTATATATATGTATTCATGTATTTATATATATTTGTGTTTGTATCTTGTATGGTACAGTTACGCTTTACACACAAAGTATAAAACTGGAGTATAATACAGTGTGCCAATACAGAATCAGCAGAATATTCTGTCTATGGAAATCCGGTATAGCTGTTGTGGGGGATTAACTTGCCAGTGGACTGTGCCCATTTCTGTGGTAATCCTCCCCTTGGTAAATGTCTCGCTGGGAGTATAGGATTAGTCAGCAGTGGGCTTCAGTTGATTAATTTGGTGAACAGAGGTACAGAGCCACAGGGATTAATTGTCGGTAATAAGAGAGTGTAACGAGCTCTGGTGCAATAGGATACACTGTGTGTATTGTTTCAATAATTATTACTGTTGATGGTGTAGTAACGAAGAGTTATTCTGGGCTTGTAGTTACTCTTGTGCTGCCGATGGAGACTGCTGACTATAGACACCTGACTGACACAGCTGAGTCAGGTAAGAGATCAGCTGACAGATGACGGCACTTGTCTAGCATTTAGATGGCCAATAAGACTGCTGGGAAGGAACACAAAGGTTTATGAGTCTCCTTGAATGGGAAATTGACGGCAGGTGATTGTGGTAGATGGTTGAAGGGAAGATGGGTAGGAGCAGCTATAGGGGAAGGATGGTGAAGATTGTGGTGAGGGGGAGTAGTGTGGTTATCTTGAGGTTATCTTGAGATGATTTCGTGGCTTTTTAGTGTCCCCGCGGCCCGGTCCTCGACCAGGCCTTCACCCCCAGGAAGCAGCCCGTGACAGCTGACTAACACCCAGGTACCTATTTTACTGCTAGGTAACAGGGGCATAGGGTGAAAGAAACTCTGCCCAATGTTTCTCGCCGGCGCCTGGGATCGAACCCAGGACCACAGGATCACAAGTCCAGCGTGCTGTCCGCTCGGCCGACCGGCTCCCTCCCGACCGGTGTGGTGACAGGAAGGATGATAGCTTGTGAGGGGAGGGGTCGTGGGAAATGGGGTGATAGGAGGGGTGGTGGGTTGTCAGGGTTGTTGTTGTTGTTGTTTTAAATTTAGCTATTCAGAACGAAATGTCCATATAGCACGGGCTATGGTGAGCCCGTAATTGTCTGGGGAAAGGTTGGGGTTAAGTGTGGGAGGTAAGTGATGAAGGGGTGGTGGGGAGTGTGATGAAAGGAGGGATGGGGTGGTGGGGGTGTTGTTAGGGGAGGTATGGTGGAGAAATAGGGGGTTGGGGGGTTGGTCTCATCCACAAGAAGAAAGAATAAACGTGAATGGCACTATAAGGCACTTTACAGCGGCACTCTGAACGAAATATGCCACCACCAGGCAGCCTCTAATGGCGGGGCCTAATATCTCTACAATATTTAATTATCATGTATAAAAATATGTTTTAGAACAATTACTTGCAAAAATATCTGCGAACATTTGTCGATTTCTATCGAGAAAACAAGAAAAATCTTCAGGCATTCAGAAACGTGGGAGAAAAATTGTAGGCGAGGGTTCGAATCCCAGCGTCTTTACGAGCGGATTGTCGGGAAGACGTTTACAGGCAGCGCAGGAATGGAATATCATGACCGCTTAGAGGTAATATAACGGTGGAGGGGAGGAGGGTAGGGATTGTGGGAGGGGGGGAGGAGGGTAGGGATTGTGAGAGGGGGGGGAAGACCATTTGTTGGGGTAGCAGGGGGGGGCTGGGGCATGAGTCAGGGAGCCACGGCGAAGCATTTTCATATCAAGTTCGATCCTCCAAGAGAGACAAGAGGGCAATTTATGCATGATTACTGGCCTGTCGACTCGTTGAGTTACGCCCAGTCGCGCGCTGAAGAGACGCCAGGGTTCGCCAAGGAAATTGACGGAATCTGGCGTACGAACAGTCTCAAGGCAGCGAGACGGTAAATCAAAAGAAACGTCGCGAGTTCGAAAGCGTGTAAAGTGTGAGGAGAAATGTGAGGGATATAAAGGACGGTTTTTCAGTGGCTGAGGCTGTATTGACGGCTGTCTGGGCTGGGAGGAGAACCTGAGGCACCAGAAGTCAGAGAGAGAGGGAGAGAGAGAGAGACGGAGATGTATGCGTGTAGATAAGGTCACTTTGATGGAGGTAGGCGAGGATCTCTTGACGTGCTCTACCTCCTTCGAGCTCCTCCGACGTCAAGTACAAGCATGGAAATAAATCTTAACGTTACCTTTGTGAGTTAGAGAGCTTTTTTAACTCTCCGGAAGTGATGTTAGGCGATAAAGGTGGTGCTGACGACGCCACCTTGGCAGATGGCTTACTAATAAGTCATGGTATCACATACACACATTACCACCACCACCAGCACCATACCCACCAGCCCCCACATCTTCCCCAGAGCTACCACCGTGTACAAACACCCACCTACCCTCTGGGACCACCACCACCCACTTCCATTTCTTTGATATTGCAGTTCCCTTTTATAAGGCCTCGGAGCGGCGTGCATTGATTCTGTGCAGCCTGTTGTCTTCTGTGAGATTGTCTGCCTTCCAGCATAAAAATTACTTTATTAATTCACTGGTTTATCAGAATAGTTTAATATCTGGTTTATTATACTAGTTTAATATTTAGTTTATTATACTAGTTTAATATTTAGTTAATTATACTCAGATATCTTATATTAGTTTTTTTATTATACCAGACTGTTGTCATACACATTCTTTATCATAATGTAAAGTCTGCATTTATAGGTATAAAACTGTTTGAGAGAGAAATGGTAATTAGTGGGTCATTTTAGAAAGTGCCTTGATTGATTTTCGTAATTGGGGGTGGGGGGGGGGTCGAAGTTTAATCTTTCCACTTGGAAACTAATATTGGTAAAAAAATGTAGAGTAGTGTTGGCTAGGCCTTGAATCACCAAGGAGAGTGTGGAGACAACTTAAGACTTAACACCTAAGTACAGATGTTCGTGTAGTATTACAGGTTACTTACGGAACACTTCCTCGGGTGTTCCGTAAGTAACACCATGCCTCATGCCCATGGAGGTTTATAAACTGTTAATTGTCTGATTGTGGTAGAATGTTTTACAACAATAAATCAACTCACACGTATTATTTGAAGACTTATTTGCTTTTTATTTCATATCCTCATTTTTATATAGCTGGTTATACACAGAGAAATCCCATTATTGTGAAATATCAATGAGGAAATCCTCAGGAGTGTGTATCTGCGAACACCCAGCTCTATATTTTCCTAACGAGTTATTCATATCTATATGTCTAATAACCTGTTCTAATTAGCAAGTGGATCATTAGTACTAGTAAGTGACGTAAAGCAAGTATTAAGACTTTATGAGTAAAGTGGAGTGGAGGATTTTAGATATATAGATTCGGGTTTAGTGGATGATTTAGGGTAGGGTGTTGTGGGGGTTTTGTGATTAGTGTAGGCCTCGATTGTCTGTGATTCGGGCACTTGATTGGATTGCTCGATTGTGGGATCAGTCTAGTATGATCGCCCTTGTAGTTTGGTTCCGTAAATGCATAATCAGTATATTACATTCATTTTCATTGGCATAAATTTCTCCCTTCCCGTGTTTCCATTTCCCTCTCATTCCCATTCCCGTTCTAATTTGTAATGTGTGAAAAATCCCTAGAGCGTCAGACCAATCACTAGAGCATCAGACCAATCCCTCGAGTGTCAAACCAATCCCTAGAGCGGCAGACCAATCCCAAGAGCGGCAGACCAATCCCTAGAGCGTCATATATATATATATATATATATATATATATATATATATATATATATATATATATATATATATATATATATATATATATATATATATATATACACATACCAGCACATTAACTATATATTCCTCCCCCTGTTTATTTCATACATAAATGCATGTAATTCACACAGAAGTGACATCAATGTTCCAAATACATAATCAACACTAAATTTTCCTCCTCTTAATTTAAACAGAATTGGCTTACGTTTTTCCCAAATTTTATTGCATAATTAAACAAATATATATATATTTTAAATTTGGTTCCGTATTTTTCAATGTATCGTAAACTACCTGAATTATATTTTATATTAGACTTTTTTGATGACGGTTTGTTTTAATTAAATGGAAAGGGATATCGTACAGAGGTTTGTATACAGTGAAGCAGAATGATAAAAGAGGAAGACAGAGTTATGAGATATGGGTATTGTTGAAGGCCCAGATATTGCATGATGGTATAATATACCAACGATACAATATCGTATAGGGAACAAAGGATATGGTATCGTAGGGTACCTATCGTAGGGTACCGATAAGATAGGATAGGGTATCGTAGGGTACCCTATACGATACAATATCGTATAGGGTTTCGTAGGGAACAAAGATATTGTATACGGGTATCGTAGCGAGCAGAAGTACGGTACATGGATATCGTAAAAAACAAAAATAAGGTACAAGAGGTTTCACAGGAAGCCATGATATGGTATCTAATAGAGCATATAAATACGGTTTATAGAGTCATAGAGACCACAGATACTATCGATGGTTATCGTTGAGAGCAGATATACGGTTATCGTTGAGAACAAAGTCCTTTATTATGATGCTATTCTGTTCTTATATTTCAGAGAGCATCCTTGCCAAATTTTGCTATCATCTTTGCTATCAGACTCTTGATTTTTGCTTTTAATTTAGTTATCGAACATTGTGATACCTGGTCCATAGAAATTTAAAAGGGAACTATGGAAACTGCTGATATTTACAAGTTAAATTTTGTATAGAGGAATTGTTCAATGGATAATTTAGGGGGATTGCATTCATTGCAATAGCCTCCCTAGCCTGATGTACACTTGAAGACATCATTCACAAATGAATGATGTCTTTTGTCTGAAGGGAATCTCTTGCACAAAAAGCATTATAAGCTCTATAAATAAGCTCTATACAGTTCAGGTGAATGGGACCATAAGCTCTCTCGTTCTGACATTTCGTTTATCGCTGGTCACTCCAACATTGACACAACTTTCAAGTTATTTGTAAACAATTAAATAAGTGATGTGTATAGTGAGCAATATTTTATCCTATAACAGGATAAAGTAAAGCAACTAGTCAACAGAGAAAATAAAGACACAACCCCCGAACTACTTGGGCTGGACGATAGAGCGACTGTCTCGCTTCATGCAGGTCGGTGTTCAATCCCCGACCGTCCAAGTGGTTATAGGCACCATTCCTCACTTCTGTCTTATCCTAAGTTCTCATGTTCATATTCCTTCCAAGTGCTATATAGTCGTAGTGGCTCAGTGCTTTCTTCTGATAATTACCTTGCATTACCCGCAGCTGGATATTTGGAAATATATTAAGGAGTTATTGTCACAGAAGAGATGGCTCGTTAACTAGCATTTTGAATCCTGTTGAAATCAGATCCTTGTTAACTGAGGTGTGTGGTGTTCAGAGTTAATTTGATAATGTATAGAGTCTTAATTTACACACAGAAGTTACAATTGGGTGATGCATCAAATGAATAAATCCTCAAGAGCCGTGATGAGGATTCGAACCTGCGTCCGAGATCATCCAGTCGTAGCTCAGGCAATTAAGGCAGCGTTTGGGATGCTCTCGGACGCAGGTTCGAATCCTCGTCACGGCCCTTGTGGATTTGTTCACTGTCTGAATGTGTTTGGCGGAAAATAGTGAAGCTATACACGTGGTTATTATCTCATGTTATACTTAGTTATCTTTCACACTTGACTCGTCTTAGTGATTTGATGCTTTGAATTGTCTCGTGTCTTTTTTTTTAACATATCACTTTATGTTAGTAATTTGTAAACAATTATTTATCAATTTATTCCAATTACTCAGCTCCATGACAACCAGGGCCTGGCCTTGTTTAATTATACAGTTCATAATGTATTGCTGTAGTCAGTTAGGCTATTAATATTACCATTTTGTATATAAATGAATTATTCATTTAATTTTGTTGTAAACCAAAGTTAATTATAAATACAGAACCGTTTAAATGAACTGACTTGTATTTGTATACATGGAAAAACGTACATATTAACGAATGCTTTAACAAATAAAGTGCTGAATTTCACTCTGATCGTCAGTTACTTATGCTGTTAATATTGCGATTACTGTCAACTATTACTGTTGTCATTATAGCTATTATATCATTATTATATTATTATTACACCGAATATTATTAATGACAATGTTATTATAACTACTCAGTCTTTTACCACTACACATCTCTCTCTATTCAAATTGGGAGCTAAATAGTTTTCAGTTTGAGTTAAACAAAAATTTTGAATTACACAACTGTACACCAGTTGAGTCCGGACAGCATTGTCACGATTTGTGTATGTTTTAACGAGTACATCACGTTTGTGCTTCGTACAGTTTCTCTCTCTCTCTCTCTCTCTCTCTCTCTCTCTCTCTCTCTCTCTCTCTCTCTCTCTCTCTCTCTCTCTCTCTCTCTCTCTCTCTCTCTCTCTCTCTCTCTCTCCTTTTTTTTAAACTAAGACTAGGATTCATAAGGGATGTCTAATGGCATACCTAGTGAAACTGCAAGCAAGAGCTGTTATCCTACCTCAGCTCATCTCAAGCCTACACCTAGAAACTCATTTATTTCACGAGAATATGCTTTGAAACTAACACATAGGGAACTGTCATAAAGGAATTAAGGGAGGCTACGTTGAAACCTCTCTCTCTCTCTCTCTCTCTCTCTCTCTCTCTCTCTCTCTCTCTCTCTCTCTCTCTCTCTCTCTCTCTCTCTCTCTCTCTCTCTCTCTCTCTCTCTCTCTCTCTCTCTCCCCCTCACCCTCCTCTCCCATATCAGTCCGGGAATGTTATATTCATCAACATCCAGGAAATATTATATCCACCAACATCCTGGTAATAATATATCCAACATCAGCATCCAGGGAATATATCCAGCAGCAATATGCATATAATATTATGCAACATCAACATATATATGAACACACCCCAAATGCTCCCGTTCCCTCAAGATTACAAAATAACAGTAATGTATCTGGATTATGTGTCATTAGGGATTATGCAGATAACATGCGGAAAATCCCAGTAATCCCAGCAGGTGTGTCTTTACCTGCTGAGGAGGGCTTCACAGCCTGCGTTAATGTGGGTTTTCAGGAGAGGGGGAGGGGGTGATGGTGAGGGAATTGTGAGGGCCGAGTGGTGGAGGTAGGGTGATTGTGGGGGTCTCTGGTTGTGATGATAAGATGGTGATGGCAGGGGTTTGGGTTGTGGTGGAGGTAGGGTGATTGTGGGGTCTCTGGTTGTGATGATAAGGTGGTGGTGGTGTGGGTTTGTGGTGATAAGATGATGGGGTTTCTGATGGTGGTGGAGGGGAGTATGGTGATGATGTGGGCCTCCGATGGTGATTAGTGGGGGGTTACCCAGCCACATTAGAGGTCATCTATGGGTAGGTCTACCAATGCATTTAAGAGGCAACAGTGGTTAGGCTTACCAAGAGACACATTTCTTGAAAATCATAGATTTTCACATTGTTGTCAGCGCCTGTTTATTATTATCATTTTGAATTCCAAATGTGGCATATGGTCACTCTGTAGGCCTACAGTATATACAGAAAGTGTTTGCAGTACAATTACTAGCTGATTAACTGTTTTTTTACTGATTTTACTGTTTACCCAACAGGGTATATATCATCACAATTACTATACAGCTGCCGGTGTATATATATATATATATATATATATATATGGGTTGTATATAAAGTTGTATATATATATATATATATATATATATATATATATATATATATATATATATATATATATATATATATATATATATATATTATTAAATATGACCGAAAAAGTAAGATTAATAATTCTAACACGAATTTTCTCAATCTTTCGTACATTACGCTTCACTGTTGGAGGTAAATCAAAAATCAATTCTCCAAAATTCATTTTTATTTTGAAAAAAAAAAATAATAAAAATGAATTTTGGAGAATTGATTTTTGATTTACCTCCAACAGTGAAGCGTAATGTACGAAAGATTGAGAAAATTCGTGTTAGAATTATTAATCTTACTTTTTCGGTCATATTTAATAATATATGTCTACAGGAAAGACTGCTACCAAAATATACTAATATATATATATATATATATATATATATATATATATATATATATATATATATATATATATATATATATATATATATTCTCTGAAAACTAATTGAAGGAATATTTTATTTATAAGTATTTATCTTTCGCGTGGTCTCGGCGACCAGTTCTGTGTTGTGTTGTAAACGTCCAACATCTTTCCTTCCCAAGACTGAAGGAAGAGTTTTCTGAGGTGTCAAACTAACAGGAAAACTTTTACAGTTTCTTAACCAAGAACTGAACTTTTGTACGAGTAACACTGAGGCTAATGAAGCCCCTCCCAGCTATAGTTCAATATATGTATGCTTATCCCGTAGTATTAGAAAGATTGTGATATGTGATCTCTCATCTCATTTTTCTCTTGCAATGTATCTTTATCATTTATCAATTCTGATAGGAATTACCTACTTAAAATTATCTGCTAGATTAAGGACCTGCCCGAAACGCTGTGCGTACTAGTGGCTTTACAAGAATGTAAATACTGTACTATCCAATGTATTCTCACAAACCCAATGTACCTTCTTGTATATATATAAATAAATAAATAAATAAATAAATAAATAAATAAATAAATATGAACTTGGGTGGTTGTATAGTAGTCAGATCCTCCAGGCAAGGTTATAGTCCCACCTCTCGTGGGACTCACGTTTTCTGAGATCGTGAGTCGTTCTCTGTGACCGAGGAGGATAGACTTGTGTAAGTCAGTCGTGAGTGTCTCCTCACGGCGAAGACAGGCCCGAACTGTCCTTGTGAGTCCTATCACTACGATGAGGAGAGTCCCAAACCTGTCCTGAGTACTTTCACTGCGATTAGGACGCTCCCAAACCTGTCGTTAGTCCTATCACTGCAAGTAGGATTCTCACATTCAACAAGAAAAATTACATTGCTCTTCAGTTCTTGGTTTAGAAATAGGGTTGTTGATTTATGGAACAAATTACCGGGGTAACATGACAGACGCGGATATTATCTCTACTTACAACTGTTATTATGTACTTATCGTTATTTGAAGCCGTTATAGTTTTATCATTTTTTACCTTTTGTACTATTTCTAGCATTTAAGATTTGAATTTATGATATGTAAACATCATAACTCTTTAAAAAGTAATTGTGCAAAAATATTTCACCTAATGTACATACGGTGGTTGTTTGTTGAGCTCTAGCTCATGTTCCGGGCTGGAGAGGAACTGTCAGTTGTTGACAGTTGTCAGTTAGCATTGATTGTTGCTAATAATTGCAACAATCGATTGTCAGTTAGCTGTAGTGTCACTGACTTAATAACCCTCCAAAGGATGATAGGCTATAATAACCCTTCATAGGTCGAGAGGCCTTAATAACCTTGCCGACGATGATAGGCCTTAATAACCCTCCAGATGTTGATTGGCTTTAATAACCCTCCGGAAGTTGCTAGGATTTAATAACCCTGCAGACAATGATAGCCTTTAATAACCCTCTAGAGTTTGACAGGTCTTAGGATAACCCTCCAGTGGTTAACAGCTCTTAAGATAACCCTCCAAAGTTTGACAGGTCTTAGGATAACCCTCCAGAGTTTGACAGGTCTTAGGATAACCCTCCAAAGTTTGACAGGCCTTAGGAAACCTTCCAGTGGTTGACAGGTCTTAGGATAACCCTCCAATGGTTGACAGGTCTTAGGATAACCCTCCAATGGTTGACAGGTCTTAGGATAACCCTAGAGAGGTTGATGGGCCTTAAGCCCAACACCAAGTACGGCGGTTCACGATAAATACAGCATTATTACAGCCAACCCAAGCTGTACTTACCGAAATTCTGTTCCAAATTGAATAAAATTCTAACAATATTATTTCCCGCAAGGGAGCTGGTAAGAATATTACATTCTTGCTCCATTTGTGTAACAAAAATATCTTCTGATGCTTTTGTGTAATATATATGTTAATAATGTTAATATATTAACATATATTAAATATATTGGAACGATTATTGCTAATAGTGCAGTTTTCACAACTATGAACAAACAAGGTGACAGAATTTCTTAGAGAAACGTATATTTAATTTATTTACTTATTCTGAATTGCAATAAACCGTTCGACTTTTAAGTTGATCTGTATAAGAAATGTTATTTATATCTTATCTGTATATTAACGTTTAATTACTTTCTTCCAGGTAAGTGAGACCTCCCAGTTGGTGACTTTCGGTAAGTACTGTTATTGTTATTCTTGGTTAATGGGTCCAGCTGGTCCATATAAGCGAGTCTCGTCGTCTGAAGATATGTGTAGCAGAATGCGTTTATTAAACTGCTCAAACTTGTATAATTAACACAAACTTCTGGTATAATGAACGCATAGTATAATACTATGTATAATGCATATTAATAGGCAATTTTACATGTGGTTTTGTTTGCTGAGCTCGCTCACCCTTGAAGGGTGAGCAGTCATATATGCCAGTCATATATGCCAGTCATATATGCCAGTCATATATGGCTATGACTAATTGATGCGCGTTGAGAGCTCAACACGTTTATCTGAGATTGTTTTCTTCATAATAAGCTCTGTCAGACGATTCGTTAATTGAGCTCTTCTTTCTTGAGCTCACTATCGGGGGGGGGGGGGGTTTAGCTCACCTTTATCAAGCTCACTGCAGGAGCTTGAGTTGTTCTTTCTCGGTGAGTTGTAGTTCTAACTTGTTCTTCGGCATTGCTGATGACAGTTGCGTGAAAATTTAGCGGATGTTCAAAGCAGAACAGATTCCTTAACCGCAAAAAATGCGGTGGAAGAGCGTTGTTTTGAGTAATTTATATTAAAGCTGCTTTCTCTTGCGCAGGTGCGAGAATTTGCACCTTTGTCATGGTGTGTTTGGGCACCTGTCTCCTGTGAATCACCTTTGTTCTTGTCTGTCTAGCCTGTGTTACTGTCTGTCTATTTAGCTGCTGTGCCTCTCCCTCTATCTAGCATGTGTGTGTCTATCTGGCTTGTGTAGCAATCCCTAGCATAAATGTCTATCTGTTCACCTGGCTCTTGTTGATCTAGTCTATTTACCCAGTCAGTCATGTGTGTCTCTTAGCATGCGTTAGTCTGTGCTTCTTTCTCTGTCCTATGCACCTGCCTGTCTCTTATGGGGCCCTTGGCTGTCTGTGTATCTGCAGCTACTCCTGTCTGCGACAGGACGTTAAATCACGTTCACTCTCTGGGGAAGTTTCAGACTCTTCGGAAACTTATTATCGACAGGCAACACTGGTCCAGGACAGACAATACCAGTTTTGGACAGACAACATCAGCACTTAAGATAAGCCCAATTACACGTAGGTATTTTTAATAAATTCCGCTTAAATAAACAGGTTTGAGCATTAGAAAGCCGACTATTAGCTCAGTGATGACAGAAAAGCCCTCAGATGACGGAGATGATAACTCAAGTCGCTCGTGAATATCATTCTTGGTGGATGGAGAAGAACTTTTGGCTGTGCGCGTCATTACACAAATTGAGGGTCAGGGGCCAGGGATGTGGAAATATTGACTTGGTACACTTGCTGGGTAAACACAGCTGGAATATTGAGGGAAGTATTCAACACCTCATTGGACCGCCAGTCATCTGTGTTAATCTGGCGGGATCTCTCAGTTTTAATGACGTTTATGGGTTTGTAGGTAGAGCTTCAGCTCCTGGACCCCAGTCATCTGTGTTAATCTGGCGAGATCTCTCAGTTTTAATGACGTTTATGGGCTTGTAGTTCGGGCTTCAGCTCCTGGACCTACCTTTCTGTCGCTAGTCGTCTATTGCAGTAGCTCTCGACCCTCTTGCTTCTAAAATCATACATGTTCTTGAAACTATGTATAAAGTTAGCTTCAACTGCTTTCCCGTTTCAGCCCATTCACTAATTACACTAAAGAAGCGCTTTCATACATTCCTGTGACTCATCAGAGCTTATAGTTACGACTAATGTCTTCTTATTCCTGTCTCTGCTTGTTTTAAACATTTAGGTTTTCGCCACAGATAATGCCGCAATGAATCTTGTATGTCGTAATCACGTTGCCTCGTTTTCCTTTTATTTTCCAATGGTGTAAGGCGTAGGTCTCAGTGTTTCTTTATAGCTCAGTCCTCTTAGTTCAGGGACCTGTCTTGTAGCAGACCTTTGGACTTTCCCTATTTTTCCTTTGTGTTTTTTTCATGTGGAACCTCCGTACTGGGAGTGCATATTGTAGTACTGGTTTAACGTAGTGTACAATGCCCTGAAAGTTTGCTTGTCAAAGAACATTCAGCTTTACATACGCTGCTGATGTTACCCTATTAACATGTGCCTCAGGTGATAGGCTTGGGGTTATATCTGTTCCCAAATCTTGTTTTTGTTTAGTGAGGTGCGTGCGTGCGTGTGTGTGTGTGCGTGCGTGCGTGTGTGTGTGTGTGTGTGGGGGGGGGGCAAAGCATCGGGTCTTGACCTCGACTTCTGAACAGTTTGGAATTGAATACAATGACTGAGCTCTCACGTTTTTCTGATGATATTTGCATATAAAATTGTTTTGATGAAGCCTGAAGGACTTCCTCATCTAGGTCATTCTACTTATTTACAACTCTTCATGATGAATTAGTGTGTCTGTCATGTCTTGTGACTCGGGCGCCACTCTAGGTGTCATCCTCATTCGGTTGTTCCACTTTCAACATTACTTCTATATTTGCTTTGTCAGTATTCTTGTTTTCCTTTGAGCATTGCTTCTTGGTTTACTAAGTCAGTTGCCTCGTAGCTCAGGTCCTCCAGGTAAGGAAGAAGCGTTGTAGCGAACCTTTTGACATTTTCTAGTTTGTTTTGTGATTTTTTTTTAGTTGGGGGGGGGGGTTCCATGCCGGGGCTGCATACTCAAGAGTGGTTCTCACGTAGGATGTGAGGACTAGAGAGGTTTCTTTGTCGAAATTCCTGAAGGATACACGACTTCAGTCAGAATATACGGCTGAGGTTATTGGGCTAATGTGTGCCTCTGGTGGCTTGCTGATTTACTCCCAAATTGTGTTTCATATTTATGCAGAACTCTGCTTCTCCTTCATTCTATACAGCTGTACTTTTCTTTTTATTCATGTCCTGATCTTCATAACTTTGCATTTGTCTAGGTTAAAGTCTATTGGCCATTTTTCAGATGACTAGTACCAACCTTGTGGCATTCCATAAACGCGCATGCATGTACACCCGCCCCCCCCATGATTGATTAAATTAGTTTTCACGACCGAGCTTCAGTTCTGGGGCCCAGGTTTGTCATATCTGGTTTTAACACTTTGGCCCACGTGGCACTACACCCCCCCCCTCCAGCCTCCAGGTGGACGCTCGCTCGCAACTCTCCATAAAACAAATCCGAATAGCCATCCGCCCCCCCCTCCTCACTGCCTCCTACCCCCCCTCTCTCCCTCCCTCACTGGCCCCTACCCCCCACTCTCTCCCTCCCTCACTGCCCCTACCCTCTACCTCCAAGCCTCCCCCAATCTCCTCCCCTAAAACCCCATTCCCCCATCACCATCAACGGGGTGGAACAGCTGGATATTAAGGCGGTTTGTTGAGGTTGGTTTCAAGGTGTAGTTGGTTGGGTGTAGGGTGTGTGTGTGTGTGTGTGTGTGTGTGTGTGTGTGTGTGTGAGTGAGTGTGTGTGTGTGTACTCACCTAGTTGTACTCACCTAGTTGTGTTTGCGGGGGTTGAGCTCTGGCTCTTTGGTCCCGCCTCTCAACCGTCAATCAACAGGTGTACAGATTCCTGAGCCTATCGGGCTCTGTCATATCTACACTTGAAACTGTGTATGGAGTGAGCCTCCACCACATCACCCCCTAATGCATTCCATTTGTCAACCACTCTGACACTAAAAAAGTTCTTTCTAATATCTCTGTGGCTCATTTGGGCACTCAGTTTCCACCTGTGTCCCCTTGTGCGTGTTCCCCTTGTGTTAAATAGACTGTCTTTGTCTACCCTATCAATCCCCTTCAGAATCTTGAATGTGGTGATCATGTCCCCCCTAACTCTTCTGTCTTCCAGCGAAGTGAGGTTTAATTCCCGTAGTCTCTCCTCGTAGCTCATACCTCTCAGCTCGGGTACTAGTCTGGTGGCAAACCTTTGAACCTTTTCCAGTTTAGTCTTATCCTTGACTAGATATGGACTCCATGCTGGGGCTGCATACTCCAGGATTGGCCTGACATATGTGGTGTGTGTGTGTGTGTGTGTGTGTGTGTGTGTGTGTGTGTGTGTGTGTGTGTGTGTGTGTGTGTGTGTGTGTGTGTGTGTGAGTGAGTGTGTTTGTGTGTGTGTGTGTGTGTGTGTGTGTGTGTGTGTGTGTGTGTGTGTGTGTGTGTGTGTGTGTGTGTGTGTGTGTGTGTGTGCAGCGGGCGGATGTTTATAGTATGCGTGTGTGTACTTACCTATTAGTACTTACCTATGAGTGCCTACGGTGTTAGTGAAGTTCAGCTCAGTGCCTACTAACCTTGCACCTGTTACCTTTCACTTTGACTATGCTCATGTCATTCATATTCCTTGTCGGATCTGGCCTTAAGGTTGAGGATGGAGGTGGCTTACACAACTATTTCTTTCAGAATATTCCACTTGTTAACTAACCGTATAGGGTACAAGTGATTCTTCACGTTCCTTCGACTTATATACCTTTCCAGCTTCCACCTGTGTCCTCATGTCCAGGGGCCAGATTCACGAAAGCACTTACGCAAGCACTTACGAACCTGTACATCTTTCCTTAATCAGCACTTACGCAAGCACTTACGAACCTGTACATCTTTCCTTAATCTTTGACGGCTTTGGTTATATTTATTAAACAGTTTACAAGCATGAAAACTTCCCAATCAACTGTTGTTATTGTTATAAACAGCCGCCTGGTGCTTCGGAGCTCATTAACTGTTTAATAATTGGAAACAAGGCCGCCAAAGATTGAGAAAAGAGGTACAGGTTCGTAAGTGCTTGCGTAAGTGCTTTCGTGAATCTGGCCCCTGCTTTCCTCTCAATCTGAAGCGGCTATTCTTGTCCACCTTATCTAATCCCCCCTCTCTCAGTATCTTGAATGTTGTGATCATATTCTCTCTATTTCTTCTATCCTCTAGGGATGGGAGTGTGGGGGTATAATACGAGGCTTCATTCTCTGCTTCCCATCCACCGTTGGCTTCAACATCCCTTAGTCCTCCCATCCCTTGGGATATTTGCCTTTCACCCAACAGGTTCTAAGGGATCTCCCCCCTCCCCCCTTCTCCCATTTCCCAATTGGGATTTCCTCCTTGGAAGAGGTGATGGGGTGTAGGGGGTAGGGGGGAGGCGAACAATGGGCCACAAGGAGGGACTTTGGGACACAGGACACATAAACCGGAAAAGCGTGCTGAACATTGGATACATAAAGCTGTCGTGGGCAGGGAGCCAGGTCTCTCTCGCCCTGGCGAAGGGCAGGGACCTGGCCTCTCCGTGGCGAGGTGGTCTGAGAGGATCCCACGCGGCACATTTCCAATATGAACCGTGATCATTTCTGGTAATGTCCTCTCCTGTCTAGGCACCGCGTCCCTCGATGTCCCCCTCCCCTGTCCCTGTCCCAACCTCCTATCCCTTCCAAACCCTTCCTATCCCATTCATTCTTTGGACTGGACGGGAGAGCGACGGTTCGCTTCATGCAGGTCGGCTTTCAATCCCCGACCGTCCAAGTGGTTGGGCACCATTCCTTCCCCCCGTCCCATCCCAAATCCTTATCCTGACCCTTTCTCAGTGCTATATAGTCGTAATGGCTTGGTGCTTTTTCCTGATAGTTCCGTTCCATTCACTCCTACATCCGCTTCCATTTCCTCTGTATCGATACCTATCCCCCTACTACTATCCCTTCCACCCGTATCTGGATAGACGAAAGGACCTATCCAGATACAGGTGGATAGGTCCTTTCCACCTGTATCTGGATAGGTCCTGAGCCAGAAAGATAGTTCTAGCACTGGAAATACATACGATAACAAAGATCTGGGATTTGAGGACAAGGATGTGGGATATGAGGATGAGGATGAGGGATATGAGGTCAAGGATCTGGGATATGAGGACAAAGATATGGGATATGAGGACAAAGTTGTGGGATATGAGGACAAGGATGTGGGATATGAGGACGGAAGGAAGGAACGGTACCCAGCCTCTTGTACCATCGGGGATCGAACTCAGGCCCTGCATGCTGCGAGGCCGTCATTGTACCCTGAATCACATAACACACTCAAGCAACTCTGCAGAACAACAAAGCAACGTAAGGGACCCTGGAAGTGCCAGAACCTTAAGACAAGTGATAGACTGCCTTGAAAGACCCTTTCAAACACAAGATGCCAAAGCAACGATGGTACTATTTAAGACGCTATACCGTTTAACTGCTGTCAGTAGCAAAATATTGTTGCACATTAACTACCCAATTCAAAGCTGGAAAAGTTGTTGACCTGGAGAACCGACATATAGTTTGCACTGCCTGAATCTATTCAACCCACATATAGTTTGCAATGCCTGAATCTATTCAACCCACATATAGTTTGCACTGCCTGAATCTATTCAACCCACATATAGTTTGCACTGCCTGAATCTATTCAACCCACATATAGTTTGCACTGCCTGAATCTATTCAATACATCTTGTAGTTTTTTTGTATTAGAATCCCTCGAAGCATGAGAGCGTGGGTAAAACAGGTCCATTGAAGAGCAAAGGTGGTGTCCAACAGCCTGGTTGATCGGTAGCGTCATCCAGGAGGCCTGGGGGAGACGCCAGAAAGATTTACTCTCTTGACCACTTCAAGGCAGACTCAAGGTGACCCACAAGGTAACCCCTAAGGTGGTGAATGTGTAATTGGGTCGTGTTGTCTTCAGTAGGGTTCCAGTGTCCATGTTTCGGGTCATAGGTGGGCTTTAAACATCGTGTCTACAATTGGTCTTGAATAATCGTCAATTATTTTTTAATACAATCCCTTAGATGCTGTATCAAGAGTGAATAGATTCATTAGCTTTTACACACACACACACACACACACACACACACACACACACACACACACAGTTTCAAGTGTAGATATGATAGAGCCCAATAGGCTCAGGAACCTGTACACCTGTTGATTGACAGTTGAGAGGCGGGACCAAAGAGCCAGAGCTCAACCCCCGCAAGCACAACTAGGTGAGTACACACACACACACACACACACACACACACACACACACACACACACACACACACACACACACACACACACACACACACACACACACACACACACACACACACAGCCGAACCCGCAGGTTCAGGTATCGAACCTGCGACCCTCGGATGTCAACCGAGGATCATCTTCTGATGGTTGTGAAGGCCCTATAAGCCTGCGGACCACAGCCAGTAATAGTCGCATTGATCAGTGAAGCCTAACCTGATGCTAAGCTTGCGAGAGTAGAACATCCCTCGAAGCACGTCACAGGTAAAGAGGGTAAAGCCCAGGGGCTAGATTCACGAAGAAGTTACGCAAACACTTACGAACCTGAACATCTTTTCTCAATCTTTGGCGGCTTTGTTTACAATTATTAAACAGTTAATGAGCTCGGAAGTACCAGGAGGCTGTTTATAACAATAACAACAGTTGATTGGCAAGTTTTCATGCTTGTAAACTGTTTAATAAATGTAACCAAACCCGTCAAAGATTGAGGAAAGATGTACACGTTCGTAAGTACTTGCGTAACTGCTTCGTGAATCTGGCCCCAGATTCTTATCTAACATCAGATGCTGTTATCACCCGCACCCTCCAGGAAGTAGCGCCGCTCATCAACACGCAATACTGATCCCTGAGGACCCAGTAAACACGGATGCAATTACTTTGCTTCACAATGTCCGGGGCTGGGGGGGGGGGATAGGAGGGGAGGGGAGTAGAGGTGAGGCTAGGAAAGAGAGTGAGGCTAGGGAGGGGTTAGGGGTAAGTAAGGCTAGGAGGGGGGGGGGGGTAGACGGAATGGAAGGTTAATTATAATTCTCTTTTCCTAAGTGGATTTGTGGCGGGGCTCAGTGTAAGCGGTTTGGTTAGGTCTGTTTGTGGTGCGGGAGGGGGAGGGGGGTGTGGGGGGTTGTAGGTGAGTTGGGGGGACGAGGGAAGGGGGGGAGAGGTGGGGACGAGGGGAGAGGTGAAGTAGGGGATAAGGGAGGGGAAGAGTAGACACGAAAAGGGGAGAGGAGAGATGACGGAAGAAGGAAAGTGGGTAAGAAGAGAGAAAGAATTGGAAAAGAGGGGAAATAAATAGTGTTGGGGAGACGAAAGATGAGACAGATAAAATGTGATAAAATGTCTGAGGTTGGAGAGAGAGAGAATGAGGGAAGTGGGAGGAGAGAGAGAGAAGATAGGAATAGTTAGGAGAGTAGAATAAAAAAAACAAGAGTGTGAAATTTATCAAGGTAGAGGAGATTAGAGTATTGAGGGAGACAGAGAAGAGTGAGTAGTTAGGGGAGTGGGAAGGTGTTGGTACTCACCTAGTTGTTGGTACTCACCTAGTTGTGATCACTGTGTTGTGACTGCAAGATCAGATGTGTTGCAGAGTCAAACTCATGCAGCCTCAGACCACATGTCTAGTTGCCCATAAGACGTCATGTAAATCATACTCTGTTCTGATTCGTCTTATCAGTTCGGTTCTGCCAACAAACATTGACCTGAGGTATTGATATTTCTTCAGGAACAGTACGAGTCCTAAGTACTGATCCCTGCGGCACTCCGCTCGTAGACTCCAGGGGCCAGATTCACGAAGCAGTTACGCAAGTAACTTGAGCATCTTTCCTCAATCTTTGCCGGCTTCCCAATCAACTGTTGTTATTGTTACAAACAGCCTCCTGGTGCTTCGGAGCCCCTCAACTGTTTAATAATTGTAAACAAAGCCGTTAAAGATTGAGAAAAGATATACAGGTTCGTAAGTCCTGCGTAACTGCTTCGTGAATCTGGCTCCAGTCTCGTCTCTGCACTATCACTACTAATCATGCCTTGGTGCTGGATTTATCTTTTCTCGTCCAATTCAAGAGGATCACAAGTCTTCCAACTTGTTTCTAAAAAAATTTGCAATAGCCTCTTCGTATGGGAGTGCCTCGCCTGGAGCCTGCCAAGAGTAGGAGGGTGCAACATTGTGGCCATGTCGAGGGTGGAGGTGCCACTTGAGGGCCATATCAAAAGCAGAGGATGCCACTTGAGGGCCATGTCATAGGTGGATGAGTGCCACAGGTACATCCGTATGTTCGCATCGTGCCTAGAGAAGCTCAATAGGACCAGCAGATGTATCGCATCGTCTTGGGAAACGAATTTCTGGCCCCTAAAGAATTCATTTGTTGTTAGACGTGCACGTCTGGGAGACCTCACAGATACGTGTATGTGTGTGTGCGTGCGTGTGTGTGTGCGTGCGTTTGTGTGTGTGTGTGTGTGTGTGTGTGTGTGTGTGTGTGTGTGTGTGTGTGTGTGTGTGCACGTATATTTGTATTTGCTACTGGACTTCGCGTCTCAACAATGTGTCCAGTGAGCCCCAGGACATGTCGATCTAGTTAGCATTGACATCACACACTGACTTCCTCACTCCCTCCCCTTGATTTTGACGTCACTCCCTCCCTCTCTCTCTGGTAGTTAGATAAAGTAAACACAGTTGTCAGCAGGAGTCATGCACTGAGTCGTTACAAGGCGGCCATTATGGCTGGGGCATGAACTATGGCAGGGATGAAACGAACATTTGAATTCCTATGTTTTAGTGTATTTACAGCAGCAGTATTGTAATTGGTCTCCGTCTCTTTGGTCACCGGACATCACCTAATTACCCCTTCTCAGTCTGATACTTTTGAAGTGAAGGAAATTGTAATGCACAGCGCTCAGTCTCTGTATCGACGAGTACACAGCGCTCAGTCTCTGTACCGACGAGTACACAGCGCTCAGTCTCTGTACCGACGAGTACACAGCGCTCAGTCTCTGTACCGACGAGTACACAGCGCTCAGTCTCTGTACCGACGAGTACACAGCGCTCAGTCTCTCTGTACCGACGAGTACACAGCGCTCACTCTATGCACCGACGAGTACACAGCGCTCAGTCTCTGTACCGACGAGTACACAGCGCTCAGTCTCTGTACCGACGAGTACACAGCGCTCATTCTCTCTGTACCGACGAGTACACAGCGCTCAGTCTCTGTACCTACGAGTACACAGCGCTCAGTCTCTGTACCGACGAGTACACAGCGCTCATTCTCTCTGTACCGACGAGTACACAGCGCTCAGTCTCTGTACCGACGAGTACACAGCGCTCAGTGTCTGTACCGACGAGTACACAGCGCTCAGTCTCTCTGTACCGACGAGTACACAGCGCTCAGTCTCTCTGTACCGACGAGTACACAACGCTCAGGCTCTGTACCGACGAGTACACAACGCTCAGGCTCTGTACCGACGATTATACAGCGCTCAGGCTCTGTACCGACGAGTACACAGCGCTCAGGCTCTGTACCGACGAGTACACAACGCTCAGGCTCTGTACCGACGATTATACAGCGCTCAGGCTCTGTACCGACGAGTACACAGCGCTCAGTCTCTCTGTACCGACGAGTACACAGCGCTCAGTCTCTCTGTACTGACGAGTACACAGCGCTCAGTCTGTCCACCATCGACCCTAAAAGCTCATCTGCTCACTCTACCACAATGAAACAGCGAAATACAGTTATTCCTTCACACAAAATATGGACCTGAGTTAGGAATTTATGAAATATTTGCAAATATATATATAGAACAGATTTGTTTTATTGTATGTATGACTTGGCTACCAGATCCGGCGGACGAGACCTTTTGGGCTATACACACACCTCATAATTAGACAGACAGACAGACAGGGACAGAGGGGTACCCACCCGTCACACCAGAGGGCGTCACCAGCTGTACCGGTAGTGTACCGTAGCTGTACCGGCGCCTCACCCAACAATTGCAATATCCTGGTCATTTGCAGAGCAATTTTTTCTCTTCCATATTGAACGATATCCTGGTATTAACTTTTTGCCGCGTGTATGAAGGTCGACATTGGTGTATGATTGCTGTAACAAAATTTAGATTTTTTTAATTTTCAACTTTAAATTTATCGATTTTTTATTATTATTGTTGATTATTCATTTTTGCGTTCATATATCTCACTTTGGATTGTTATTTTCCAATCTGTCACTTGATTGTAAACCAACTTTGCAACCATCTTCAACGACGAAAATCGCCACAAATCCCTTGACACAATACAATCTATTGAAATTTAGGCCCGGATGGGCGGATGATATGCTAGTGGGATAGATAAATCAGTTGAAGAATTATGTGAAATGTTCGTTCCAGAGCCCATAGAGTTTTACGCGCATTAAAAGTGTCTTGAACGGACCACTTGCACACCACTATACAGATGCCTCAGTGATTGGTGGTACCAGTGCAGTGTTACATACAGTGTAGAGGACTATTAAGTGTGTGTGTGTGTGTGTGTGGATAAAGCAGGTTTCAGAGTGGCACTCTCTACACCTGTCACTCTGGTCGGAGCCACACTACCCTCAGCAGTGTTGCCAGCTGACCGCGTATACACCTGCGTTCGCTTGTAAGTGTCTGAACTATTCATCTTGTCTCTGCACTATGATTAGTAGCCGCTGTTGTTCTGGGTCCAGGCCATAGCCTGAAGTGCTACTCTGTGGTAGAAGCTGCTGTGTATTGTCACTCCATGTTGTGACTCTGGCAAATATGGCCACTTCCCTCCCGCCTTCTGGGGACACCCACAGCGACCCTTCCCAAAATGCTTCAGACGCAGTTGCGTCCACTTCGGCCACCTCCCCGCATGACTTACAGCATGGCCAAACACTCCATCCCAGTATAGCCAGGTATGAGGACACCAGCTCAAGTGATGAAGCAGCCTCGGATGGTGGTTTTACTGAACACAAAAGCCGGAAGACCTTACGTAAAGAGAAGTTAAGGGGAGGTAATAATTCTGTCAAGACGACCAATGTCACCCCCACAACGGGAGGGGCACCACGACCCACCCTAGCACCCCGTAATAAATATGCCAGGCTGGCATTTCCATCTCAAGTTACCAGTGACCAGAGGTACGTCTGGATGAGACGGGACCTTCCTAGCTATTTTCCTGACCCCATTGACCTCATAATCCCTAGACACGCCTCGCCCTACATCTATGTAGCCAGGTCCGATGAAGTCACCATCTCGGCCCTACTCCAAGGTCAAGTGGGTGGCATCACATTCAGTAAAGCAGACTCTCCTGAGAGGTCCAGGAGGTACAGAGAGTACCTTGTCACATCCTACCCTCATGACCTTGACACCTCCCATGCGAAAGAACTACCAGGTGTGCACAGTGCAAGACGCATCCAGTCTGGAGGCAAGCCACTCAACAGGATTGTCATCGTCTGGAAACATGAGACACCGCCCCCCAGTCATCACACGTTCCTAGGCCCCTACCGGCCAGCCTGCCCCATAACACCCTGGGAGTCCTCAGCTGTCATGTGTTTTAAATGTCAACACTTTGGTCACGTAGCCAAACACTGTCAATCTTCAGGCACCTGTGCCTTCTGTGCAGACAATCATCTCACTAAAGACTGCCCCAATAAAGACCACGCCCCTGGGACCGATGAGACCTCATCCTCAGCCACCAAGCTCAAGTGTTCCAGGTGCTTGCGGGAGGGCGTGACCGCCTGGCACAAGGACTGTGACAGGCGGCCTCCCCCGTACAGCGCAGTGGGGCAACCCTCCACCACCCCAGTCAGCCCCCCCACCCGGGGTGGCCCCACCACTACACCTACCCGCCCCCACACCCGGAATGACCCCACCACCGTTCCTGACACCAACAGCCTGACAACCTTCCCTGGCCTACCTGGGAAGCCTGACGCCAGCCTGCAGAGGGAGGTGTTAGAACTTCCAGCTCGCATGAACAAAATAGAAATTACCGTCAATAAGCTCCAAGAAACACTCACGAAGATTGAAAATGGTCTCAACAGCATTTATGCTAAGATCACCATGGACAACCCGAGTCAGTGTTCAAGCGATCATCTCGCCAGCCCGAGGAGTGAAGCGAACGTCCGAGTCTCTAGTGAAATGCCTTCCAGTGCTATAAGTGTTGACCCGTCTCCAGCAAGTATTGACCCCCTCTCCAGTGCTGTAAGTTTTGACACGTCTCGAGCAAGTCTTGACGCCTCCTCCAGTGCTGTAAGTACCGTTGTGTCGAGTGAAACATATGAAAACCCGTGTATCTTAGATGTATTTAACAAATTCACTCAAGAACTCATTAAAAACAATACCGCTTGTGTGTCTACGATTCCTGACGAACATGAAATGATTGTAAATGATAGGAAAAATACAGGCAGCCAGCTGAGCTTGAAACAGGTGAAAGAACTCTTTGCCATTAATGACGATGAACAATTGGCATTTGTAAGCAATAGTCTACAACTTGTGAATCTTATAAACACTTCTCTTCGTCAGGTTTATGAACACCATTACCCACGACCAACTCACTCTTAAATTTCTCACGTGGAATGTGAGAAGCGTGCGAAGGAGGCTGTTTGATCTAATGATGTACGCTGGTGCCAACAACATTGATGTATTGTGCCTGCAGGAACCATACACTGCAAACACAAAAAATAAAACGCCACCCAAACTCTCAGGTTATGTAGCTTTCTCAAATGTTGGTTCCCATGATGTCGGTATCTTGACGTATGTTAAAAGTAACCTAGTGTGTAAACATGTTAAAAACCACAAAAGTGACGACTCATATTATCAGCAGTTTCAGATTGCTACAGCGACCGGGTTTCTTAACTTAGTTAATGTATATGTAAGGTGTGATCAAATGGTGGAAGCTTCTCTCCCAAAAATTACCAGCAGCTCTCAAACCATTGTAATGGGTGATTTTAATGCTAGACACACTAGCCTGGGTGACACCAAAACAAACGGGAATGGCAGAGTCTTTGTAAAATACTTAAGAGATAATAACATGTCCGTATTCAACTTTGACTCCTCTAACGTCACACACCTCAGGGGTGGCAGGCTTGATTATGTCATTGGTCACGGCCTCATTGATAATGCTGTCGGAGGATCAATTGTTCATGAATTAGTTAGTGATCATTTTGCCATATTCAGTTCATACACTATCAATAATGTCAAACCCCTAAGCTTTGGAAAAAAAATAATTAATATCCCTGAAAATTTACACATGCTCTTCAAATTCCGCATTTCTGAATGGTATAACACTTACTGCTTTACTACCGTCAATGCATTATATGAGGACCTGGTCACTGAAGTAACCGCTTTTTATGACAATGTTGTAAAATCCGCAAGACCCAAACCAATGAGGAAGGGACAGAGGTGGTTCACTGACTCACGCCTTATGCCCCTGCATGACAGAGTTCTATTCCTAGCTGAGCAGTATAAAACACATAAAACAGCTGACACCCTCAACATATTTCTTAAAGCCAGCCGAGAGTTTAGAGAGCTAAAGGAACAGGTGTATAACCAGCACTGGGAACAGTTTCTGCAAGGCATCAATCATGCAACATCCTCATCCCAAATGTGGAATAAAATTAAAAAGATTTCTCGTCCTAGCAATCGTCAACTTGATCACCATTCACCTGTAGACTATGCCGACATGCTGCTTCAGCAATATGCAAGCACTGCTAGTATAAGCAGCCTGCCCCTAGATGTGCAAAACTATCTGGCTAGTACTAAAATAAATCGTAACTTCAATATTGAAATTGCCTGTAGTGAAATAGGGCCTGATGATAACTATGGCATAACCCCCTTTGAAATTAAAAATGCACTCAAGAAAGGTAAGGCTACCTCTCCTGGAGAGGATGGCATCACATACAACACCATGAGAGTACTTGCTGAGCTGCCAAATAGCCCTTTGCTAGAATTGTTTAATCAAAGTCTAAGGCAGGGTGTTTTACCTGACCGCTGGACACAGGGACTCATAATACCCATACCCAAGCCTAATTCACAAAAATTTAGACCCATTTCTCTGACGTCGTGCATGTGCAAAGTTCTTGAGAGAATTATTCTCGACAGACTAATGTTTCAAATCAAGCCCCACCTTGCCCCTAACCTGTATGGTTTCCTTCCTGGAAGAAGCACACAAACTTGCTTTGCTGAGTATTTTATCAGAGGGGGACCAAACTCTCAGGCGGCATTTATTGATCTCCAAACTGCTTTTGATACAGCAAACAAAGAAATAATCCTAGAACAGCTAGCCTCTTTTGGAGTTAAGGGAAGACTGTTGACATGGCTCAGGGGGTACCTGAGTAACAGAACCGCCTCAGTCCTTTTCAAGGGGGTCAAAAGTAAACTCTGTGCACCCTTTGAGTTGGGTACACCCCAGGGTGGAGTGCTAAGTCCCACACTGTTCAATGTTCTGATGCACAAATTAACAATTGATATTCCCACACTACCTGACGAAGCCGTCATTTGTTATGCCGATGATATATGCATTGTTGCAAATTCCCAAACTAGACTGCAAGCTCTACTTGATTCATTCGCTGCTAAAAGCATTGAATGTGGTCTTGTTATCTCTATAACTAAATCCAGAGTTCTCCATCCCAAAGAGAAAACTCATGTCCCTATAGCTTTCAAGGTCAACAACCAGAACATTGAAACGTGTGGGCAGCACAAATACCTTGGAGTTGGTATTAACAGTGACATTGTAAATGATCTACACCGTAGGTTAAAAGAAAGACTAAAACCATTGAGAACACTTACTGGTAAGAATATTGGTATCAATATTAAATATGCTAGACTATTCTATATGATGTTTGTTAGATCTCTCGTTGATTATAATGCTCTGCACTTAATTAATTTCCCCTCCTCTGTGTTGGACAAACTTGAAGTAATACAGAACGAGGCCATGAGGATAATTCTTGGTGCCCCAAGATGCACAAGAATCATCAACATGAGGGAAGAACTGAAGTTTCCAACCATACTAGAGAGAATAATGCAAGTTAACACTACCTTCTGTCTTAAAGTCATGAGAGATCCTACATCTCCTACATTGCTCAGAGACAAATTATTTAGTGCTGTTAACACCCTTTTGACTGGTGCCGACATACCAACTCACTCCTTTTATGATAATTGGCTGAGAAACAATGCTTACAATCTCATTAAACTTAACATTCCTTTTAAGTGCAATCTACCAGTCTCTGATATTCCTCTTTATCTGTACCCCACCATTCAAGTATCATACACACCTGTCACCAAGAAAGATAATGAGAATCTTGCTCTACTCAAAGCTGTCACTCTTGAAACAATTGCCTCCTCCATCGAGAGTCTAAGATCTCACGAGCACTGTGTCTACACCGACGGCTCAGTCCAGTCTTCTACTGGACGGACTGCAGCGGCATGTAGGTTCTATAGAAATAATATTTGCACAAAGTCTGTCAGTGTCAGGCTAAACAACTGGCTGACCTCCACACAAGCAGAACTAGCAGCATTACATTTAGCAACCAGCACATTAAAAAATATTGGAGGAGGAATAATATTCTGCGATTCAAAGTCTGCTCTTCAAGCAATCGAAAACTTCTCTTGGAAGATCGACAGCAAGAACCTCATACTCCCAATTATAAATGACCTAATTGATGCACAGAGTAAAGGGTCTCGAATTTCCTTTGTATGGATACCTTCACACATAAATATAACCCATCATAATGAGACAGACATTGCAGCCAAATTAGCGTGTAACAAGTTTGAAGTTGAATTAGATCTAGGTATCCCTATCTCTGCTGTCAAAACTGTATTGGTCCAAACATTCAGA
This sequence comes from Procambarus clarkii, assembly GCF_040958095.1. Classification (NCBI taxonomy): domain Eukaryota; kingdom Metazoa; phylum Arthropoda; class Malacostraca; order Decapoda; family Cambaridae; genus Procambarus; species Procambarus clarkii. The sequence continues at coordinate 19,570,931 of NC_091230.1, forward strand.
TCTGATAGGAAAGAACTTACTGACTCCCAACGACCTGAAAGTACTAGTATAAAAAGCTATGATTTGTTCAGATCTGAAACCTACATCTATGGACAGCACAAAACGTCCACTAGACTGTGCGACACAGTGGTTGCAAGGATCAGGTTGGGTTACCGTTACCTGTGGCAGGTGGCTGCAGGTGACGGGTCTCCCAATCCTGAGCACTCCAGTTGCAAACTCTGTGAGCAGGAACTACGGCATGATCTCCCGCACTACATCACTGAATGCCCAATTATTAGACCTTTCAGACCAGTTGGCATGAGGTACCTGGAGCTTTGCAATTACTTTATTCACTCTCGTATTCTTGAAGATATCCTCACAGTATACCCAAAATTTGCCAGTGCAGGCTATTAAACACATGACTCTGTATGACTAACCATCCTGCGAGATGGGGACTTGTATTACCACTGCTACCTTATTCAATCTTGTGTTGTTGATATCCTCAAAATGCATCCGGAGTCTGCCAGTGCAGACCGCTAATCACATGCCTCTGTATGACTAACCATCCTGTGTGATGGGGATTTTATAGCATCACCTAGTTAGCTTTTTTGACACACTGTACTCCACTTCATATAGTCTAGGGTAGCTGCACTAATGCAGATGTACCTAATATGTTAATAAAAAAAAAAAACGTAGCTTTTATCCGGAGTCTGCCAGTGCAGCCTGCCTATCACATGCCTCTGTATGACTAACCATCCTGTGTGATGGGGATTTTTTAGCATCACGAAGTTAGTTATTTTGACACACTGTACTCCACTTCATATAGTCTAGGATAGCTGCACTAATGCAGATGTACCTAATGTATTAGTTAAAAAAAAAAAATTGAACTGACCATCCTGTGTGATGGGGAATTTTAGCACACCGAGCTTTTTTGACACACTGTACTCCCCTTCATATAGTCTAGGGTAGCTACACTAATGCACATGTACCTAAATGTGTTAAAGAGAGAGATGGGCGGTATGTTGAACGCCGGAAATCAGTGAAGACGTGTCCTGAACGGGTCGTTAAACATCTTAATTTGGAACAGGTAGTCTCATCTAATACGTCGTTTTTTTACGGAAACGATCAATCCGTTAAAAAACGCGATTGAATAATACAAATTAAAGCAGTTGCATTCTTGACAGACTGATAACTGAAGAGAACAGGCTGACTACACAGGTGGACCGCACAGGTGGACCGCACAGGTGGACCGCACAGGTGGACCGGGCGGTCCAGGTAAACCAGCCAGGTGAACCATCGAGGCGCGCCAACTGGGACAGGAATGAAAAGGCCATCAAGTCGAATTAATTTGACTTTTCTCTTTTGCTGCCACTTAAAAATAAAATTTTGGGGCTTGCCACTGAACATGGCCGCTTTAGACACTTATTAGTAATAAGCTAATTTTGTTGCAGGGGTCAGCAAATTCCTAGTTGAGTAGTTAGATGTTCTAACGGGTAGTAGAACCTCTCAGGCGACAAAAAGGGGTAGATAGAGAGACAGAGAGAGACGGGGAGTGAGAAAGAGAGAGAGCAAAGAAGCAGTGAGAAATAAGACAGATAGGAAGAGGAAAAGATAAACATAGAGATAAATAATTGCAATGAAACGATAACTTAAAAATAACATTAATTATCACTACTATTATAAGAGTAATTACTGATTATTACTACGTAGTAGTTGTAATAATATAGGTATTATTAACCTGATGTTAATAGTATTATGATTACACCGCTATAGACCATTGTTAGCACTTTAACTTTCAAGCTCCCTTTCATTCTAGTAACCCAGCTATAGCTGTTAACCCAGCTATTGCTGTTAACCCAGCTATTACTTTTCCATAATCAACCACAAACTACAGTAAGAGCGTCACAAAGTCGCCCCAATTTTCAGCAGCGGTTCTACTGCTGCTAATGGAGTAGGTAAAAAAAAAGACAGGAGAGAGTTGAGAAGTTACGGGCTCACCATAGACCGACGAGTACACAGCGCTCAGTCTCTGTACCTGCTCTAGCACTCTAGACCGTGCTACATGGAAATTTTGTTCCGAGTAGCTGAATGTAGAACAACAACAGTGGGTAAGTGACAAGACAAGTGTGGGTGATGGAGAGGGGGGGGGAGCCAGAGAGAGAGAGAGAGAGAGAGAGAGAGAGAAGTACGATAATTTGCATCATTCTCGTATTTAAACATTTGGGAGGACGGGAATGAGGTTTTAAATCGTTTGTGCTTCTAAACTGTGAGATTAGTTGGTGCCACCTCTCTCTCTCTCTCTCTCTCTCTCTCTCTCTCTCTCTCTCTCTCTCTCTCTCTCTCTCTCTCTCTCTCTCTCTCTCTCTCTCTCTCTCTCTCTCTCTCTCACTCTCTCTCTCTCTCTCTCTCTCTCTCTCTCTCTCTCTCTCTCTCTCTCTCTCTCTCTCTCTCTCTCTCTCTCTCTCTCTCTCTCTCTCTCTCTCTCTATCTCTCTCTCTTTCTCTCTCTCTCTCTCTCTCTCTCTCTCTCTCTCTCTCTCTCTCTCTCTCTCTCTCTCTCTCTCTCTCTCTCTCTCTCTCTCTCTCTCTCTCTCTCTCTCTCTAAATATAACGCGTCCTCTCTCCCTCCCATCATTCTCTACCTTTGGTGCTCCCTTCTTCCATTTCTCTATCCTTACTTCCATCGAACTTTCCCATTCAATTTTTCTCCCCTTCCACTTCCCTCCTTCCTCCTCTTCCTCCTCCTCTTCCTTGGACTTTATGCCTCTCCTGGAAAAACCTGAAAAGTCACGGTATTTCAAAATTGCGTTTTCCATGCCTGAAGAGTCATGGAATTTGACGAGAATGTGGAAAAAAAACTAATGGAAAATGTGAATTGAGCAATTTGTAGGCTTACTTATCTCTGTGGGTCGTTCCACGGTAGTTTTCATTCCTTGCGTCACACGAGGCCATTGGGGGTGATTTTGTGGTTTGATTTAATTGATAGGGAAGGGAAGGAAACTATCGGGCCAAAGCGCCAAACCATTACGACTATATAGCACTGGGAAGGGGTCAGGATAAGGATCTGGGATGGGACGGGGAAAAGGAATGGTGCCCAACCACTTGGACGGTCGGGGATTGAACGCCGACCGTTGATGGTAGAGTCACGTGTGTTGTTTGTTTGTTTTCCAAATTCCTGGAAGCTTGTTTGTGTTCTTTCTTGGTCTGGAATTATGGATGGGAGCCGCGGCAGGATGGTTTTATTTCGTGTTAGCTGGAATGTCCTGGAATTTAGCGGGGACTGGAACTTGTGAGAATTCTGCAATGTCTCTGGAGAACTCTGCAGTACGGGTTTGTATTCTCTCTCTCTCTCTCTCTCTCTCTCTCTCTCTCTCTCTCTCTCTCTCTCTCTCTCTCTCTCTCTCTCTCTCTCTCTCTCTCTCTCTCTCTCTCAAAAGCATACATACACCAGCCTATTATACACCCAGACTATAGCAAAGCCAGCCTATAACAACACTAGCCTATAACAGCGTTTGCCTCAACAACCCATCCTCCGAATTGACAGTACGGTTTAATACTAAGTGTAACGAGTTCATTTCCTGACTGTTAGGAATAGTACGTAATTGCACTTACTTGTGCAGTTACATTTACCTCCCCATTTATTCTCGTTTTCTGTTAAGACACTCAGAATATTAGGATGAAGTTTTCAAGTTCAATTTTCTATACACAAGTTTTAAATATCAGTAATTTCTTTTTCAGTTTTATTAAACAAAAGAGATTTTATACAAAATTTGAAAATATCCTAAGTTACTTTACAATTTATTGAAATAATATTTGTTTTATTAGTTTTGTAAAACTGTAATATCAATATAGCTATAGGTTAAGTACTAATTGTAATTAAGAAGCATTAAAATGCTTGTCCTCATACGCTAAGATTAGGTTAGGTCGTGGTTTTCTATTCAGCTTTTCAGGTTAACTCAAATATTCACAATATATTTGACAGTACGGTTTAATACGAAGTGAAAATAAGTACAATTCCTGACTGCTATGAATAGTACAGCCCCGTCAATATCTGCTGCCAGTCCCGTCAACACCTGCCGCCAGCCCCGTCAACACCTGCCGCCAGCCCCGTCGACACCTGCCACCAGCCCCGTCGACACCTGCCACCAGCCCCGTCAACACCTGCCGCCAGCCCCGTCAACACCTGTCACGTCAACACCTGCCGCCAGCCCCGTCAACACCTGCCGCCAGCCCCGTCAACACCTGCCGCCAGCCCCGTCAACACCTGCCGCCAGCCCCGTCAACACCTGCCGCCAGCCCCGTCAACACCTGCTGCCAGCCCCGTCAACACCTGCCGCCAGCCCCGTCAACACCTGCCAGTCCCGTCAACACCTGCCGCTAGCCCCGTCAACACCTGCCGCCAGCGGCCCAGCCAGCCAGCAGGGGGCGCATGTGAGGCAGATGGCTGCTCGCACCGCGCGGTCTGCTGGTCCACCAGCTTTGTTTGTCCTCATGAAGCTGCCAGTGTTGGAGTGTGGCTCCTGGGCCCCGCCTGGCTGGCCGGAGCCTTCATGTTCACTCATTACTACCTCTTCCTCAAGCTATGCAAGACAAAAACTAAACGAACCACTACCACCTTGTTTTGTTATCTGGAGAGACTTTGGACATTGTTTTATTGGATTATTTTCCTGTTTTGTTGTTTACCATATTGAGTGTATTTGTCTTTCTGGTACTGCAATAGTTCTATACGGTCAGGTTAGTCGAATATCCACGAACGCAACTGTGAATTAATTTCAAAATTCCCGCGCGAAGTGGTCGATGGCGTTCTTGTAGCGGGCTCCAGCCAGTGGCGGATCCAGGAGCAGCGCGCTGCTCTCCCATTGGTCGCTGCCTGGAAAAACATCGTGGCATCCTTCTGCGCTCTGGAAGTGTAACTCACTGTACACTTCCCTCCGTGTACACACTTCTCTCCCTTCCCCCTGTTATCTAAATCAATCACAGAGCTTCTGAAAAACACAGCAGGGAAATAACGAGGGGGGGAAAACAGACAACGGTGCAAAAATCAATCCAGACTGGGATCTGGACTTGAATGGAGTGCAGAGGTTGGGAGGCAGCTGATATGGCGGCGCCTGGCAGCCCCGCGTGGAGGACCTGTGGTTGTAGTGAATGTTTATTCATTAATTTCCCCGTGCAGGGTTTACACCTCCGTGGCGAGGCTCCGTGGCCAGGCCCCCGTGTGCCGCCCTCTCTCTCTCTCTCGGCCCCACACGTGGCTATCGCTGGATTACCCTGGGGGATTACGTCGCCTCCACTGTATTAATAAGTGTTGCGAAGTTGGTTAACTTTTTGCGGTATTTAAAACAGTGTCAAGCTCTGTGGTTGAGGATGTTAATATATGTTCTGTTGAAATGTGCGGTGATGGAAATGGGGGAAACGGAAAATTTGCCTAAGAGGATTACACACCCGGTTCGAAGGGAGTTAGTTAGCAGTGGGAAGTGTACAAGAGTGTTTCTCGCTAGTGTTGGTGGTGTGTTGGGGCTGTGTTGACACCCCGAGCACACATGGACCCCCAGATCAGCTGAGCGCCTCGGACACATGGACCCCCAGATCAGCTGAGCGCCTCGGACACATGGACACACATCAGCTGATTATTCCTGCTCGTTCGTGGATCTTCACCATCAGATGCCTCGCCTTGTTTGTGTTCTTGGTGGCGTGCGATAAGACGCTGGAAAATACGTCATAGTAAATAGTGAACATTTTCAATATTGTTTGTTATAACTGGTGTTCTTCCTTCCTGTGTTGTCGTGTTCATGTTGGCATGGGGGGTTAGTGGTGAACGGTGGTGGTGGTGGTGCTGAGCTGTGTGGTGGAACTGAGCGGTGGTGGTAGTTGTGAGTTGTGTGGTGGTGGTGAGTGTCTTCGCTCCATAATCACTGCATATATTTAGAACTCTGGATAGTTGTGTAGGTGTGTATGGTTGTGCTGCTGTGTTGTTGTTGTGTGTTGTGGTTGTGGTGGTAGTTAATAATACAATAAAGGTGTTTGTGTTGTACATGTGGCACGGTAGAAGGTCTTGCCTATAGGTGCGAGTGTGGAAGAGAGATTCGAATTCTCTGTCGGATTTGGCCATAAAGTTTAGGATGGAGTTGGCTTCCACAATTTCTTCCTTCAATGCATTCCACTTGCTGGCCATCCGTACTGGGTGGGAGTATTTCCTTGCATTTCTTCGATTCATATAGAAGCTGGAAATGCAATCATATTATCTTGGTCTGTTGGACCAGACTCTCACAAGTCAAGCCTGGCCTCGGGCCGGGCTTAGGGAGTAGAAGAGAACTCCCAGAACCCCATCAAGCAGGTATCTTGTCCTTCTTTCTCTATATTGAATGAGGCTGTGTTTGCCCACCTTGTCCTTTCGCCCTCAGTATCTTGTATATTGTGATCAGGTCTACTTTGATTCTTCTTTCCTCGAGAGTTTCAAAGATTTAGGTCATTAATTCTATCTCTGACTATGACTCTTTGTTTTCATTACTTCAGGTACTCCTTTACTCAGGTCAATGTCTTCTCAGTTATCTCAGCTTGTTTCTCTATCTTATACACCAGCATTTTCATGAAGAATAATATCAAATTCTTGTTAATAATAGGAAAATAGCTTACCCAGTCTTCAAAGCACCTATTGCAGCCTCCTTCAGCTGCATAAGTGCAATAACTTCAGACGTAGACCTGTTGATATCAAGTCTGATTTTGTCGCATTTAGTTTCTGTAGGTGTTACTGAAATTAATCTCTCAGTGACTAGTATATTGTCTAGTGTTTTTACGACCACGTCAATTGTGGCGGTAGTGAACGGGTGTCACCTGTGTGGAGGTGGATGGCGGAGTCAGCTGTGTGGAGGTGGATGACGGAGTCAGCTGTGTGGAGGTGGATGAAGGAGTCACCTGTGTGGAGGTGGATGAAAGAGTCAGCTATATGGAAATATGAAGGAGAGAGTGTCAGCTGAGCGGTGATGAATGCTTGCTGTAGCTCTTGGTCTCCCTCCCTCCTTCAGCATCGCTACTCCTCACTTTACGCACTTATAAAAAAAAGTAAATTCTTAACAAATGTAACCCTGAGACAAATGCTATGTTGGAAAGAGCTTCATCTCTCGTGTGGCTCTCTTGAGCGTGGCCAGTTAGCATCATGGCTTGTTATAACTGTTCCAGCCGTGGTCTCCCATTGGCTACAGCGGCGGCCAGTGTGCTGATTGCTTACACGCAGCCTTTGATAGCTGTGAAGCTATGTTGATCGTTGTACGTGGTGTACGTGGGGGTCTTGTGTACGTGTAGTGGGGTCGTGTGTACGTGGTGTAGTGTGGTGTACGTGGGGGTGGGGGTCTTTTGTACGTGGTGTGGTGAGGGTCTTGTGAGCGTGAAGTGAGTCTTGTGTACGTGTAATGGGGTCTTGTGTACGTGGTGTGGGGTCTTGTGTACGTGTAGTGGGGTCTTGTGAACGTGAAGTGGATCTTGTTAGACGTGGTTGTTCTCATTCCGACGTATGAATCACGTCCTGGTTGATCAGGCATCTTGTGAAGGTGTTCATCAAGTTCTTGTTTTGAACACCGTGAGAGGTGGCACAAGGTATGCCCCTTATGTTCAGAGGCTGAGGGTTGAAGAGTCTCTTAGCGTACCTATGGCGCCTCTACTTTTCAACGGGGATATTTTGCACTTCCTGCCATGCCTCCTTGTCTTCTAAGGAGTTATTTCCGTGCACAGATTTAGAATCAGTTTCTAACATTTTCCAAGAGTAAATTATTACGTATCTCTCCCACCTGCGTTCTAGGGAATACAGTTGTGATAAATATATTATCGTGTTCTTTTAAAGTAAGTTCTCCAGACATGAATACTGAAGAAATATTTTATATTGCTCTTTCTTTCTATGGTGTGATTTGACTCCGTTTAATATATGGGTTTTGTTTTGATATTTTCGTTTGCACGAGAGTGTAGGAGCTAGAACTTGTCTTTATTGAACATATTACTTTTTGTGGCCCATTGGCAGACCTGATTTGCATAGATTTGGAGGTTTGCTGTGTCCTCTGTATTGTGTACTCTTATTAATATTCTGTTGTCATCTACGAAGGATGATACGGTACTACAGTGTGTGTCCTTGTCTATGTCTGGTGTAAAGAGGAGAAAAGGTACCGAAGTAAGCCCAGTATCCTGCAAGGGGGAGTGAGCTTTTTCACGGTGAATGATCCGGATTGGATTGTATTGACTATTATTCTTTGGGTTCTCTTCATCAGGAAATTAAAGATCGGTCTTCCTACTGGCAAAGTAGGAAGATTGATCTTCTGTGGGCATTTTAGGATGATTGATCTTCTGTGGGCATTTTAGGATGATTGATCTTCTGTGGGCATTTTAGGATGATTGATCTTCTGTGGGCATTTTAGGATGATTGATCTTCTGTGGGCATTTTGTGTATAGCATCATGGCCATATTTGTCGAAAGCTTTCGCAAGATCTCTATATATTACATCGGCATTTTGCTTGTCTTCCGTGGCAGCTAAGGCCATGTCATAGTGGTCTAGCCATTGTGAGAAACAGGATCCCCCTGCTTTAAACCCCATGTTGTCCAGGGTTATGTAGCTATTGTGACTCCATGTGTTTTGTGATCTTACTTCTTAGCACTCTTTTCATCAATTTTTATGATGTGTGATGTTAGTCCTATCAATCAGTAATTTGTTGAATCTGCTTTACTACCTCCTTTGTGGGTGGCGTTGTCTCCACTGTTTAAGTGCATCAAGGGTAACCTCAGAGTCTATGCTCCATGATAGTGTTTTTGTACGATTCTACGGGCTCACCATAGCCCGTGCTACTTGGAACTGTTTGTTCCACGTAGCGAATCTTTAACAACAACAACAGTTTTTGTAAAAATCTTTAAGAACATAGAGTTCCAGGAATCTGGGCCTAGTACACAGGCATGTTGTCTATGGCTACTTCAGTGTCTTGTAACGTCACCGTAACATGTGATATACGATTCGATATCGGAATCACATTCATAAAGGATTCGTTTGGGTTATCGATCTTCAGTGCGCTCAGATGTACTGATAACATTTCCGTGGTGTTGCCTCAGTATTTTATTAATATCTTTGTTATCTGTGAAAGTTCCATCTCCCTTGCGCCTGGACCTAATGCTAGATGTGGCGTTTGTTTGAGATTTAGGTGTTTTCAAAATGTGGTCAGGTGTATACGAATTGATCTCAGGTGCACGCAAAGTGTGTTCTGGAATATACAAATCGCCCTCAGGTGTAGGGAAAGTGTGGTCAAGTGCGTTTAAAGTTTGCCCGCGCGTGCATTGTCAGGGGGCCCGCACCCTCACTCAACATAATCGAGTGAGTAATCTCAGTAAGACTCGATTGCAGGGGACATTTATTTCCATAATATGAATAATGCATGAGTGGAGATCGCTTGTGGTGTGAGTGTGGCCATGTGCTGGCTGTGACGAGTGTGAGGTGTAGTGAGGGAGTCTAGTGTGAGGTGTAGTGAGGGGGTCTAGTGTGAGGTGTAGTGAGGGAGTCTAGTGTGAGGTGTAGTGAGGGAGTCTAGTGTGAGGTGTACTGAGGGGGTCTAGTGTGAGGTGTGGTGAGGGAGTCTAGTGTGAGGTGTAGTGAGGGGGACTAGTGTGAGGTGTAGTGAGAGACTCTAGTGTGAGGTGTAGTGAGAGACTCTAGTGTGAGGTGTAGTGAGAGACTCTAGTGTGAGGTGTAGTGAGAGACTCTAGTGTGAGGTGTAGTGATGGGGTCTAGTGTGAGGTGTAGTGAGGAAGTTAAGTGTGATGCGATGAGTGAACGTACTTATGAGTACTTACCTATTAGTGACTTCGGGAAAGTAAGGTCTAGCTCCTAATGCTTGTCGCGTTATAATTTAACAATTCTAACGTTCAAATTCTTCGTTAAATCTGATTATAAAGTTGTGGATGGAGGTGGCTTCCTCAACTTCTTCTCTTGCATCTCCACTTGTTGACCACTAGGATAGTGTATGAGTATTTCCTTATATTTTTTTCGATTCATTTAAGTTTCTAACTTCCACTTCCGTCCTATCGTCCTGTTTTATCTCTAATGATGTTATCTTTGTCGACCTTGTTAATTCCCCTCAGTATCTTGTATGTTGCGATCATGTTCTCTCTTGTTTCTTCTGTCCTCCAAGGTTGTGGGTTATTATTGCCTTCAGCTATCCTTAGACTTGAGCCCTGTTGCCTCTGGCACTAATCTTGATACGAATCTCTGTACTTTTTAAACTTTGGTATTATGCTTCACAGGATTGCTGGTCGTTGTTGCATATTCCAGCCTTGATCTAACAAAAGCTATGTAGATTGCTTTGAAAAAAACCCTGGTTTAGGTTTCTAAAGGACGTTTTAATGTTTGTCAGTGTCTCACATGCTGCTGATGTTACCTTGTCTATGTGTGCCTTTGGTGATAGTGTGGGAATTATATCCACTCCCAAATCCCTTTCTCTCCCCGACTCCTGTAGGTGCCTTATTCCTCTTTATGGTGTAGATATCTTCTGGTCTACTTTTTCTTTTTCCCATCTTCGTTATCTTAAACTTGTTGGGATTGAACTCTAACAACAATTTGTTTGCCCACTTCTAGAGTTTGTCAAAGCCATATTGTAACTTTCTGAAGTCTGTGTCGGATTTTATATTCGTCTTCAGCTTTGGGTCGTCTGGAAACATTGACACGTTCGACCTTACCCTTGGGTGGGTCGTTCACATCAATTAGTAACAGGAGGACCCTAGTAGCAGTAGGCATCCTTCAGTCTCAGGAGACTATGGAGTTGCGCTCTGGTTGTTGGTCTGGAGTGGCCTCTCCAGGGCGCAAAGCCTGGGTAGGTTGACACGGAGAAGCTGTTACCCAAGCAGCAGGTCTCCGCTCTCCACGGCGCCGAAAGTCTCCAATGGAAAGGCAAAAGCCAATACGATTGTATTCCTAGTACCGATCCGTGTTATCCCTGTTACCTTCCTCCAGCTCGAAACCTCGTCTCTGATTGTGAATCTCTGATTTCTGTCCTTCAGGTAGTCTCTAACCCAATTCGGTGTCTTCCCAGTTATCCCTGATTGTTTCCCTATCGTGTCCCCCCTAGTCTTTCATAACGGGCATTATCAATTACTTTTTGACAATCTAAGAAAATACGGTCTGCCCAACTTTCTCTGTCCTGTCTTATTTTAATATCACCATAATTGTACTTAATTATGGAGATATTAAGTTTCATTCTATTGATTTGTTGCATTCAATTCTTTCATGTCTTATTTCGCTTCTACGATGCCTACTATGCCATCCAATATTACCTCTGGACTTTCATCTTGTAACCCTGGTCTCTATGTTAGGTCTTTTGTAAAGATCTCAAGAAATCTTTCGTCGAATTCCTCACATACTTCCTTGTCGTTTTCATTGAGAATTCCACTTTTTCTCTTCAACCTGATCATATGGTCTCTTATTGTCGTTTTTGTTTTCTCCTATATGGCTATAGAACAGCTTTGGTTGGTCCTTAGCTTTTGCAGCTATGTCGGTTTTCAAATTGCCTTTCAGCTTCCCTCTAGACTTATTTCTGGTCTTCTGTAGAGGCTCTCTCTATTACCCTCCGGTTCAATTTCTCTGTACACCTGTAAAATCCTGGTTTGTGTCTCGGAGAGGCTGCAGGATCCAGTAAGTTCAGTAGAACTTCGGTTTCAACTCTTTTGACCATGCCGTAGCTCAGTCGTTTAAGGCAGCGTCTGGGATGCTCCCGGACGCAAGTTCGAATCCTCGTCACGGCCCTTGTGGATTTGTTCATTTCTCTGTACATTGCCCATGCTTTTCTAGTCCTCTTATGATGCTTGTAGCTTTCCGGTACCAGGAGAGCCTCATAATGCATCTACCAACAGGTTCCTGGATCCTCTAGCTTTGCTGAACCTCTTCTCAGTGGATTAAGACAAAATCTTATGAAACTTATAAAGTAACGTAACTTTTTAATTGAGGGCCGGTAACACTTGTTATTATTGGTTGTTATGGCGTGTAGGGGAGATAGTCTCCTTGACAGGTGTGTAGAGAGCGTCTCCTTGACAGGTGTGTAGAGGAGAGCGTCTCCTTGACAGGTGTGTATGGGAGATCGTCTCCTTGACAGGTGTTTAGAGGAGAGCGTCTCCTTGACAGGTGTGTAGAGGAGATAGCCTCCTTGACAGGTGTGTAGAGGAGATAGCCTCCTTGACAGGTGTGTAGAGGAGATAGCCTCCTCGCCACTCTCTCCTCCCAGAACTTGCCGGCGGGAATACTCATTTCGTCGTGATTATTAAAAGATACGTCCGTCGTTTTCACAAAGTTTGCGACGATATTAACCCGGACCCTCAAAAAAGAAGAGTTTCTGTTTACTTCTCTGGGATCTGAGGCAACAGACACAGCTCGAGTTCCCCTTTTCCCCATTGGTCTGGAGGCCACAGACAGCCGGAGTTCCTCTTTTCCCATTGGTCAGGGGTCCATGGACAGTCGGAGTACCTCTTTTCCCATTGGTCTGGGGGTCCACAGACAGCCGGAGTTCCCCTTTTCCCATTGGTCTGAGGTCCTCAGACAGCCGGAGTTCCCCTTTTCCCATTGGTCTGAGGTCCATAGACAGCCCGAGTACCTCCTTCCCAATTGGTCTGGGGGTCCACAGACAGCCGGAGTTCCTCTTTTCCCATTGGTCTGAGGTCCATAGACAGTCCGAGTACCTTCTTCCCCATTGGTCTGGAGGCCACAGACAGTCGGAGTTCCCCTTTTCCCATTGGTCCGAGGTCCATAGACAGTCTGAGTACCTCCTTCCCCATTGGTTTGGGGGTCCACAAACAGCCCAAGGCCCCCCAAGGCTCTCCTCATCCCAATGAGGAGAGCGATCATCCCAATCTTTGAGCGCTTATATGTGTATACGTGTGTGTGTGTGATATCGGTGTTATCATAGAAAAAACAAATCAATGCAGTGAAATAACTTCATTTATTCCTTGATTCAGAGAAAGAAAAGAAATGTGTGTTGAGGTGTATAGAATGTAGAGAGTGTAGGAGGTGTAGCGTCACTATGGTGGTCAGTATGCTACAATGTGCACCCTACATCAAGAACCTTTGTCAGACCATCCACACCTGGAAGGCCGAAGAGTCCACGCCGCTCACCTCTAACGGCGTCGGCTCCTCCAAGACCTCCTCCCCTACCTCCGAGAAGAAAGATGCGGAGGGAGGAGTTGGAGGAGAAGGGATAGGAGGCGACAAGGAGAAGGTAGAAGACGTCGCCAGCGAGAGGTAGGTGTTCTTGGCTTCACCTTCCAGACACTTTCCATTTGGGGTAAAGGAGTCGTAATGTCGGTGTAGTTGATATGTGGGTGATGGCGCGGGGTGGCAGGGTGTTGGGGTGGTATGTGGGTGGTGGGGGTGGTATGTGGATGGTGGCAGGGTGGTGGGGGTGGTATGTGGGCGGTGGGAATGTACTAGTGGATATATGTGGTGGTCATATAATAATACTCGGAGAATGTCCCACGGTAGAATAATTGTAGGGGGAGGATGATAGAGTATCGATAGGGATATGTTCGGGTGGTAGAGTGCCGCTGGCCACGCATATGTGGGCCCTCGGCAACATGGGGTTAAGCTGCCCATATACCCATATATGTAAACCCATATATACCCGCTAACAAGTCTATAATACACACCCAGCCTCCGAATCTGAACCTCCCCATACACCATATCTGAATAATATACAAATATTCACTATTCTATTTGTGAATAAAATATTTCCAAAAAGTGAATAATTTAACTCCAAACTTGGAGTGTATTCCCAGAGAGTAGTATACTGCGCGGCTGCCGAAGGAGGTGAAATGTTTGTATTGGAAAAATGGTTGGGTGTTATTTCCGTAGCAGCTGGTGTGTGTGTGTGTGTATCTTGAGGTAAAGTTCCTGTTCTAAAGTGTCTTTCCGGCCGCTTCGTCGTCCGAATTGTCTTCAATCTCAGTGATTTGGGGAAAGTGTTCCAGTTTTCTCTTAAAGCGAAGTGGCAAGGAATGATCTACAGGGTGCTTATGGAGGGTGAGAGGGGGAGAGAGAGAGAGAGAGAGAGAGAGAGAGAGAGAGAGAGAGAGAGAGAGAGAGAGAGAGAGAGAGAGAGAGAGAGAGAGAGAATAAAAGAGGGAGGGAGAGAGAGTGGGAGAGAAAGAGGAAGGATGGGAGAGGGAGAGAGGGACAGTGAGAGAGAGAGAGAAAGGAAGGGAGAGTGAGAGAAGGAGAGAGAGAGTTTGGGAGAAAGTGGGGAGAGGGAGGGAGAGTGGGAGAGAGAGGCAGCAGCAGCATAATATAGCTTCCAGGTGACAAAAATGGGTGATGGAAATGGGTGATGTTAGACGGGTGACAGGAGAAGATGGGTGACGGACGTAAAGGTTCGAGGCTAATAAATAAGAGACAAAAGGAGGCGTCGACGGAGTATTGACTGGCCGCCATCTGGGCTCTCAGCTTCTCCCTCTCATTTCTAATTATTATTATTCCTTTGGTCCGTTCAATACCAATAACGGCTTCAAAGGAACCCGTTTACTGTGCTACTGTTGTCTCTCTCTCCATCGCCCGTTTTGACACCTGTTTTGACACCGGCGTTAACGCATAGCAGCATATTGGAACGCACAACAGCAATACAGCAAGATACAGCAATACAGCAACACACAGCAATACAGCAAGATACAGCAATACAGCAACACACAGCAACATTGTGCATGGCGACTGCTCTTACGGACTACGTCCCTGAGCTCCGTGCACAATACCATTATCTCCTGATTGCTCAAAAAAAAGCACTTGCTATCGAGAGATGAAAGGGACGGTAACTGACTAATTAATGTGTGTTCGTGTAACGTGGGGGGCTCAGTGTACCATCACGGAGCCCCGTGGGGCTCAGTGTTCCGTCACGGAGCCTCGTGGGGCTCAGTGTACCATCACGGAGCCTCGTGGGGCTCAGTGTACCATCACGGAGCCTCGTGGGGCTCAGTGTTCCACCACGGAGCCTCGTGGGGCTCAGTGTTCCACCACGGAGCCTCGTGGGGCTCAGTGTACCACCACGGAACCTCGTGGGGCTCAGTGTTCCACCCCGGAGCCTCGTGGGGGGCTCAGTGTTCCACCAGGCAGCAGTGTGGTGTTCAGTGTACCATCAGAGAGCATTTTGGAGCGCATTGTACCATTACCGCGCACTGTATCTTCCTTGTATTGGTTCCTGGGATCAGTGTTCTCACGGCCCAGTCTCTAACCAAGCTTCGTGGATATAGTAATCTGGTCGATCAGGCTGTTAGACTCCGTTGCTCGGAGCCTGACTTACGAATCACAGCCCAGTTGATCCCATATCCTTTGGGATTGTTTATCAAATACTGTCCTGAACATCGTTAAAGATTGGCCAGTTATATCCCTCATGTTGAACAGTCTTTGGGCCTTTGGGCCAGATTCACGAAGCAGTTACGCAAGCACTTACGAACGTGTACATCTTTCCTCAATCTTTGACGGCTTTGTTTACATTTATTAAACAGTTTACAAGCATGAAAACTTCCCAATGAACTGTTGTTATTGTTATAAACAGCCTTCTGGTGCTTCGGAGCTCATTAACTGTTTAATAATTGTAAACAAAGTCGCCAAAGATTGAGAAAAGATGTACACGTTCGTAAGTGCTTGCGTAACTGCTTCGTGAATCTGGCCCTTTAATATTAATTGAATTCTCTCAGCATACTGTGACGATAATCTCCTTCAAGAGATTGAGCCTGCTCTTCCCTCCATAATTACGTCTTCACAATTATATAAAACGACTATGGAAGAAATGTCCAACAACGACAACACCAGCAAGGCTTGCCAGGGTGAGCAAAACGTATGCAGCCAGCCACCTGTTCGAACTCCAACCACCAAACTACCCGTTGATCGCTACGGCTCCGCTGATTGGTCGCCGGTCTGGCTGCACCTGCCTCGCCCCCCCCAATACTACCTGATGTCTGGGGTCGCCCCAACATCAGTCCTGAGAATGTTCAGTGCTTTCGTAGCCAGCACTCCTCCCAGCTAGACTCTAGAGTGTACTGAGAGAGGTGGTGGCTTTAAGCCAATATTCCAGCACCTCCCACTTACCTTTGTGTTGCACTTCTTGTTATTTTGCCTTAACGTAACTTTTCATTGTGTCATTTAAGTATTCTTATTATTTTGATTGATTTTATTATAAGAATTTGTTTGTGCATTATTTTCATGTTTTGATTTATTTAACGTCATTAAAATTTCATTGTTAAAGTTTTACTTGTGTTTTGTGTGTCTTCTCCTTACCTTACCACAGACGAAGTTCCAGTTTTTCTATTTTTTTTTATAACTATGTGACGAGGCCATACCCCTAGCCTTAAACAGCCGAACACCAACGCGTTACCGTCACAATACCTATTGCACCTCTGGTTTTGATCAACGCGGCTGTTTTGCACTTCCTCCCATGCCTTCTGGTCTGGTGTGGTGCTATTTCCGCGTGCAGGTTTGGAACCAGTCCCTCTTAATATATGCCAAATGTATATTAATATGTATCTTCCCCTGCGCTCTAGAAAGTAAAGTTTTGAGAAATTTTAAACTTTCCCAACAATTTAGAAGGTTAATTGAATGGATTCTGGCATTAAATTATTTCTAGATGTTCTCTAGGTGAACAACTTCTCCAGTTTTGAATATGGTAAGGGAGTCGGTCGGCCGAGCGGACAGCACACTGGACTTGTGATCCTGTGGTCCTGGGTTCGATCCCAGGCGCCGGCGAGAAACAATAGGCAAAGTTTCTTTCACCCCTATGCCCCTGTTACCTAGCAGTAAAATAGGTACCTGGGTGTTAGTCAGCTGTCACGGGCTGCTTCCTGGGGGTGGAGGCCTGGTCGAGGACCGGACCGCGGGGACACTAAAGCCCCGAAATCATCTCAAGATAAGATGGTGGTTAGGGTGTAACAATATTCCACCCTAGAGAGCACTAGTGTCTTAAACATTAAATAGTTTCATCATTGATCTGGCATCTCTCGTTTACAA
The DNA here is from genome assembly GCF_040958095.1 of Procambarus clarkii. NCBI lineage: Eukaryota > Metazoa > Arthropoda > Malacostraca > Decapoda > Cambaridae > Procambarus > Procambarus clarkii. The sequence continues at coordinate 19,587,902 of NC_091230.1, forward strand.
AATTCTTGTTATCCAACCTGTCATTTTCTTCCAGTTGTGACAGTTACGCTATTGTGTGCGTTTACAAGATAAGGGCTTCCGGCGGTGGACCACAATACCCCCATCACTGTGCCAGCAGGATTCACAACCTATGCACACCATCTGTAATGCATTTCATCTTTTATTTTCGTATGGCTAGGCTAGGATAAGTTGGGTTGGGTTTGTTTAAAAAGAGTAGCGATGACGGAGAAGGTTAGATACTTCTCTCAGATCTTAAACCCGACTCGAATGTGTGCCACTGAGGCATCTTGAGACGGGGGGAAATTAGAGCATTGCATGGCTCGCTTAAGAGATCTATAATCTATAAGATGATCGTACATGTGTCGGGGTTGGGCTTGAGTCACACGTAATGACTAATGAGATCGTGCCAAGGTTCACACCTTATCCCCTCGCGATAAACAACTAGAAGTAAACAAAGAAGGACAAACAAAAACAAACTAAAAACAAAAGACCCTAGATCCATACAAAACAATGTAAAGGTAAATAAAATTTCTCTGTATCCATTTTACTCTCGATGGAGAGAATTTTCGAGGAATTCGATATTAAAATGTTTTTTGTTTGACTATTTTCGTGAAACATTTGCAAATAGGGAAATGTATTTTTTTTTGGCGAGTACTTCAATACTAGAGGTGTATCTGTGCCAGTGTTTGGACCGATACCGATACTCTATTTTTGTTCATAGAGATTATATCTTTAGACATAACAATGGCTCGCTTGATCTCGGGGGTTTGTAAACAGTGATATAGTGAGCAGAGAAGTGGCATTAACCCCCCCCCCCCTCCACACACACACACACACACACACACACACACACACACACACACACACACACACACACACACATGGTTGGGGGAAGGAATACTCGTATAATTATGCTTATTTGGGGGTTGACCTTTAGCTCTGTGGTTCTGCCTCTCTCAGCCTTCAATCAACGGATGAACAAACCCAATATGGGTTGTGCATGGAGTGTGTCTCCACGACTTTGTAGTACATTCCATTTGTCCGCTACTATCATTGAAAAATGTCTATCTATTGCCTCTGTGACTCTGTTGGATACTCAATGTCCACCTTTATTCCCTTGTTCGTAAACCACCCATTCCAAAAATTCTGATCATTGTCTGCTATATCAATTTCCTTCAGAAATTTATGTTATAATCATGTCTCCCCAAACTCCTTTGTCATCCAATGACGCGAAATTATATTTCTTTTGTGGTTCGTCAAAACTCCCTCCTCTGGGAAGATTGGCCTTCGATAACTGTTCAACCATGTTTACTAAGCATTAACTGGGGGCCCTGGTTGTAAGCTGATTGGCAGATGGTGTTCTAGGGGAAAACTGGTAAAGATTACGACGAGCTGTGGGGAGGAAGAACTCTATGCCAGCTACCAAGAGATTAATTTCCCACCGGCGGGGAAAATATTTCTGAAGCGTCGACTGATATTCGACATATATCAGCACTACAAAAAATTGCCCAATACTACAGGTGTCAATATGTCGGTACAGCTCTATTCCAATCTATTTAAATACCGCTGTTTGCAGTTTGGGTGAAAGGGGTGTATTGCTGCTGGTCCGAGCCGCGACCTCACTCTTCCCCCAGTGCCTTTGTCAGTGCCTTTGTCAGTGCCATTGTAAGTGCCATTGTAAGGATCTTCAATCATTGTCTACCTGAAGAAACTTCCAATTACCCATAAAATATATTAACTAGGACAGTGCCTGACAAGTGTACTCACACTAGTCCTGCTGAGGGACAAATTCCTGAGTCGTGGACTCTCCTGCTAGACCTGACCCCAGCCCCTAGCTAAGGTCAGACGCCTAGTTAGTGAGATTCATAGCGACTGAACTCGCTCCCAGCCAAGGTCAGATGTCTCGCTTCAGGATTCGTGTTTCACATTGGTGTCATTATGATGCGGGATATTGATCAGCCATAGCCACCACCCGCTAACAAAGGCTTGTCAGTTGGATGAGCCCGTTGATATCTTTTCCTCTGCATATATAGCGAGTTATTTTCTTAATTAATATTTCATGTGCGGTATACAACACAAAGGAAATATATGACATATTTTGTTCATTATTTTTTGGGGTTATCGTTGCCTTGATATATATATATATATATATATATATATATATATATATATATATATATATATATATATATATATATATATATATATATATATATATTTATATATATATATATATATATATATATATATTTATATATATATAAGCGAGTAAAATGAGAGTAATCGTCCTCAGTTGGTAACTTGATCTGCCTTGACTCGTTCTCTTATCCCCCTTGTCTGCACCGGGAATCTTGACTTTAAATGAACTCCTGCTGCTGCTGTTGTTGCTGCTGGGGCTCATGTTACTGCTCCTATTGCTGTTGCTGTTGCTGCTGCTGCTGCTGCTGGTGGTGCTCTTACTGTTGCTGATCTTGAAAATAATGGGAAGACGGGCATTCAGAGCCTTTAAGTGCAGTTTGGAGCCCCAAACAAGCATCTGTACTGAACAATTTTCTGTTAAGATTCACATTAAGATAAACACTTTTCTTTAAGATTCAAAGTTCAGGTCATTTGAAGAAGCTGCAAGATTCCTAAGGTATGCAGACAGTTTGACACTGGTTAACCTGAAGCTGGAAAGGTTATACAGTGGCTATGAAGGAAAGGAAATGTAATTAGGTTATATTACTCTCGTGAGACTTTGGCTGATGCATCAACATTGATATAATTGATATCATATCATATAGTTCATATTGTTTTGAGAGCTATGCATGCAACACTAATTTAATCAATAAGTCTACTCCTTTAATAAGACTTCACAGAGTTGGTCCCAGACATCATATATATATATATATATATATATATATATATATATATATATATATATATATATATATATATATATATATATATAAATTCATTATATGTGTTAATAATTAATTTATTTTGCTCTGGTATTACTATTTATTAACATGTAATTCATAGAATTATTGGTGGCTTAAACAGACTTTTTTTTTAAGAATCCTTTCACTCATTCCTTGACCACGCAAGATTATTTTGCAGAAGATTATCATCAATTTGGGCACACGCTTTCAAGAACGATTAGGCACTCTTGACTTGGCCACCGGGTCTGTAATCTTGAGTAGCTCTGAGCAATGAAAACCTCTTTCTTCCTCCCAGTAGGTCTCTCTTTTTCTCTTTGTTAGTGTCTCCTCTTTACCTCATTCTTCTCGGTTCCCCTTTCTCACAAGTCTCCAGTTATCAGTTTCCCTTATAAATATATGACTGAAAACTCCACACCCCAGAAGTGACTCGAACCCATACTGCCAGGAGCACTATGCAACTGGTGTACAGGATATATATTCTCGTCATTGGTTTCCTCTTTTTTCCCTTTTACTCTTCTCATTAGACACTTTGCCAACCCTCTTCTTATCAGTTTCCTCTTTCCGTTCTCTCTTCCCCCTTCTCTCCCCTCTTATACCTTCATTAGTTTCCTCTGCTTTCTCTCTCCCATCATCAGCCTCTTCCCTCACCTCCCATCAGTCTTCCCTCTCTAGCACCTACTCTTCTTTTTTTTTGTTCCCTCGGCATCAGCAGTTGGGTGAGGGGGAGGTAGGGAAGTTTCCCTTCCTCCTGACACCGTCAGCTGGGTCAGTTAGTGACAGCCCCGGTAGCTGTGGTCATGCTGACACCTGAGTACCTCCAGCATGCTGACACCTGACTACCTCCAGCATACTGACCCCTGTCTACCTCCAGCATGCTGACACCTGACTACCTCCAGCATGCTGACACCTGACTACCTCCAGCATGCTGACACCTGACTACCTCCAGCATACTGACCCCTGTCTACCTCCAGCATGCTGACACCTGACTACCTCCAGCATGCTGACATCAGTCATGCCGACTACCGCCATCCTCATTTATGATACTGCTATTCGTGCTGACGCTCATTATGCTGCGTCTCATCATGCTGCAATATTCTAACCCACACCACGACCCGACACCAAGAGAAAGACCCAACTAATGCTGAACCAGCATTTTGGGCAATCTCCTGTAAGGTGGGGGACCAGCCAATTTGACTGGTCGGTACATCCTCGTTCAATCCCCGACCGTCCAAGTAGTTGGGTATCATTCCTCCTCCCCCCCCCTTCCCCCCGTTCTCTCCCAAATCCTTATCCTGACCCCTTCCCAGTGCTATATAGTCGTAATGGCTTGGCGCTTTCCCCCCTAATACTTCCCTTCCCCCCCTTAAACCCTTACTAACGCAACACCTTCCGTTAGCACCAACGGACAGGCGTCTAATTTGAAGCGGTATTACCTAACCCATCGCGTACGAATCGGAGCCACTCCATCTGACCTATCGAGGCTAATGCTAATTAGTCCTAGAATGATTACAAATTGAATCGCTTAAATTCTACTAAAGCACGCCAATTTGGACGCTGTTGCCATTAACGTCATAATTGAGGTGCATTAGGGTACATGTGGGGATTTGCACATTGACTCAGTTTGATATCATTTCGATCAATGCGTTAAAAATGCGACGTGTTAGTACAAATTGAAGCAGCGTAATATGGACGTTTTTGTATGGATCAGCCTCGATGGGTTAGGTGGGTTGATTGGGTTCGTATGTTTCTGCTTAGGCAAACAGTTGTATTTTTTACGTAGTGACAAATCGAGAGGACGTGTAACACTTTACACTAAATAATTCTCGTCAGTACTGACAAAATTACGATAATTACGTTACCTAGAAGTTACGTTATATAGGGAGCCGGTCAGCCGAGCGAGGGAGTCGGTCGGCCGAACGGACAGCACGCTGGAGTTGTGATCCTGTGGTCCTGGGTTCGATCCCAGGCGCCGGCGAGAAACACTGGGCAGAGTTTCTTTCACCCTATGCCCCTGTTACCTAGCAGTAAAATAGGTACCTGGGTGTTAGTCAGCTGTCACGGGCTGCTTCACTAAAAAAAGATAAATTCTTCTAAAATGCTTCACTAAATTTCGGGACACTAAAAAAGCCCCGAAATCATCTCAAGATAACCTCAAGATAGAATGGAATAATTAATTTGTTTACATAAGTAAAATTACTAACCTAAAATCACTTTAAAACGCCAACACTAGATAGACTACAATAACACTTTAATATCGTTTAAAAAGTTGATAACTACTATATGTAACACAGCAACGGATATGCATATTATGGATACATATACATAGGCCTACTATCACTGAAAATACGAAACTTTTCTACTGCGTAGGCCTAAGCACAGCCATGAATAAAGACACGAGAACCCTCTAAATGAATGCAACAATCCAGGCACAGAAATTGCTTTGCAGTAGTCTAACCTATCTAAGCCCTACTTGCTGTCAGTACCTCACTCCGATAGCACTGATAGATAACCCGCACAATAGCTATTGATACGGGCTCACCATAGCCCGTGCTACTTGGAACGTTTTGTTCTGAGTAGCTGAATCTAAAAGAAGCTATTGATGAAACAGGTTCAGTCTCTCCGAACCTCTTAAACTATCGTATATGGCGCTGATAAGTCCCATTACCACTGTGATATATGTACAATAGATACAATACAGGTACAATGGTATTGGTACAATATATACAATACCAATAGAATGGTCTCACTGTCAGCAGTATGTGGTTCCAAGGATTGACTATGCTACTTCATTCATTTCTTGGATGTAGTTTCAACCTCTCTTAATACTTGGAGTGACCAGTTCTCTCAGCTCTGGGACGACACTATGCCCAGTTCTCCCAGCCCTGGGACGACACTATGCCCAGTTCTCCCAGCCCTGGGACGACACTATGCCCAGTTCTCCCAGCCCTGAAAAACCACTATGCCCAGTTCTCCCAGCCCTGAAAAACCACTATGCCCAGTTCTCCCAGCCCTGAAAAACCACTATGCCCAGTTCTTAAATGATTTGAAAACTTAATCATATCCAAAATCCAGTAATAAATGGAGTAACCTCGCCAGAGAAGCTGCCAGGGAGGATTGACTGGGACACCAATACTTAATTCTTCTCCCTTGTTTACTCAGCAGTAATTGAGAACCTGGTTGTTAACTGATTGGCGGGTCGTGTTTCAAGGTAATCTAGGAGGGATAAGGCTTACCATGCTGGTATGTGTAGACAAAGGCTCTTGAGTCAGCTGACACGAATCAGAAAGCGTCTACTCTTGTGTGAAATGAAAAAGGTGAAATCTTTTGTTCGTTTAAGACAATCCTGGATCGTCTGGAAGAGGAGCAGACTCTTCTCTGATTGGGTCCTGCACGCCTTATATCCGATATCGAGGCCAATGGATCAAGGGGCACTACGGGCTCACCATAGCCCGTGCTACTTGGAACTTTTTGTTCCAAGTAGCGAATCTTAAACAACAACAAAACAGCCAATGGAAACTGGTGACATGATAACTTGCTCCCATCCGATTGGTGGCTAAGACAGCCACGTGACACCACTGCACAAGCCTCTAGATGATTGGCGAATCCTCAGTCATGTTGTCACAAAGACAGAAGGGGGAAAAAAATCAATAAAACCAATTTTTGTCCTTAACCAAAAATGACGGAAGTTATGTTCACGTTATTGTAGACGTTATGATGAGGGTCCATATGGCTCTGATTACTGAAATTGGGCTCAAAGGTACAGAAAAGACATTCTTCCCCTTCCCCTGTATCCCCTAACTTACCCCCTCTCCCCTATTTACCTCCCCCACTCTGTATCCCCCCCTCCCCCCTATCCCTAACCATCCTGCACCTACCCATCATTTTTTTCCTCAACTTTCCCACTTTTTTTTTATCAGTGTTTCGTGTGACGGTCCGTTGTTTGTGTGTTTGTTTCTGTACCTCGCCGGGTCGTCAGCCTTATCTGTGTCTGGCGCAAGACATAGACCACAGCCAGCCAGCCAGCCAGCCAGCCAGCCAGCCAGCCAGCCAGCCAGCCAGCCAGCCAGCCCGGTCACACAAACTTTTTTCTTTATATATACAAGAGTTCTTACAGTCTTGTACTAGCACGCATAGCGTTTCGGGCGGGTCCTCAATCCTAATTTTCCCCGAAATCATTTTTTCCTAATTTCCTTACATTCTTGTAAACATTTTTCCCATCTACAACTACCTATATACAACCCCCCAACCACAAAATGATTGGTACAACCCCCATTTACAATTCTTCCTGTGTGTGTAATCTTCCCTGCACACAACCTTTCATATAAACGCCATATTAACACTGTACCAATGCCCTTTCCCCCTATCTACGGATCCCCTATACCATACAACCCCCTATTTACGGACCTCCTGTACCTACAACCCCCTATCGACAACCCTCCTTCCCTTAAACCCAAACGTGCAAACCCACACGTGCAAACCCACATCTGTAAGTCAATACGACACGTGTAAACCCACATCTGTAACAAGCAGCGAGAACTTACCACCACACAACAACCCTAGTTTACACCATGGACAGAGAGCCGCATTAGTAAACTCCAAGGCTGTAAGCAGGTGTACATCACTGACCGGTAACCGGAGATGTAACCAGTTTACACCCCCTGGGAGGTTAACCGGCTTTATAACCGGTTCTCTTCAAGTAATGTTACTGCTATCTGGAAAATATGACCTTTGCTTAACTTTTCTCGGGGCTGCTGCGTTTAGAACCAATTTTCCACATTTTTGCTGCGTGAGTGTGTGTGTGTGTGTGTGTACTCACCTAGTTGTACTCACCTAGTTGTGTTTGCGGGGGTTGAGCTCTGGCTCTTTGGTCCCGCCTCTCAACCGTCAATCAACAGGTGTACAGATTCATGAGCCTATCGGGCTCTGTCATATCTACACTTGAAACTGTGTATGGAGTCAGCCTCCACCACATCACTTCCTAATGCATTCCATTTGTCAACCACTCTGACACTAAAAAAGTTCTTTCTAATATCTCTGTGGCTCATTTGGGCACTCAGTTTCCACCTGTGTCCCCTTGTGCGTGTTCCCCTTGTGTTAAATAGACTGTCTTTATCTACCCTATCAATCCCCTTCAGAATCTTGAATGTGGTGATCATGTCCCCCCTAACTCTTCTGTCTTCCAGCGAAGTGAGGTTTAATTCCCGTAGTCTCTCCTCGTAGCTCATACCTCTCAGCTCGGGTACTAGTCTGGTGGCAAACCTTTGAACCTTTTCCAGTTTAGTCTTATCCTTGACTAGATATGGACTCCATGCTGGGGCTGCATACTCCAGGATTGGCCTGACATATGTGGTATACAATGTTCTGAATGATTCTTTACACAAGTTTCTGAATGCCGTTCGTATGTTGGTCAGCCTGGCATATGCCGCTGATGTTATCCGCTTGATATGTGCTGCAGGAGACAGGTCTGGCGTGATATCAACCCCCAAGTCTTTTTCCTTCTCTGACTCCTGAAGAATTTCCTCTCCCAGATGATACCTTGTATCTGGCCTCCTGCTCCCTACACCTATCTTCATTACATTACATTTGGTTGGGTTAAACTCTAACAACCATTTGTTCGACCATTCCTTCAGCTTGTCTAGGTCTTCTTGAAGCCTCAAACAGTCCTCGTCTGTTTTAATCCTTCTCATAATTTTAGCATCGTCCGCAAACATTGAGAGAAATGAATCGATACCCTCCGGGAGATCATTTACATATATCAGAAACAAGATAGGACCGAGTACAGAGCCCTGTGGGACTCCACTAGTGACTCCCACAGGGCTGTGTGTGTGTGTGTGTGTGTGTGTGTGTGTGTGTGTGTGTGTGTGTGTGTGTGTGTGTGTGTGTGTGTGTGTGTGTGTGTGTGTGTGTGTGTGTGTGTGGGATAGCGAGCGTGAGAGTAAAAGTTAGTGTCTATCCTTAAAATGTGTGCCCTAACTCAGCCGTCCATTCGCTAATGGCAAGGCGATTATCAGCAATTAATGGCAGGGCTTAGGTGCAGTACACTGGGGGCCGATTCAGGGACAGGGGACGAAAGATAGAGCGAGAGGAAGATAGTAGCAACGAGGGGAAAGTAGGGACGAGGGGAAGGTAAATTAGAATAGTGAAAGGTTAGCAGGACTTGAAGGGGAAAAAGGAAGGGAAGGGAGGATGTGTGTGTGTGTGATGGGCTGCCTTAAACTGTGTTGAAGAGTCGCGCGTGTTGGTTAGAGATAGGCTCAACCCCTTCACCACACATTGACTGGAAGGGTCTCTCCTGATGGGTCCTTACCCGGACACTGCTGTCTGTGTGTGCGGATACACGAGAGAGAGAGAGAGAGAGACAGAGAGAGAGACACACCCGCCAAACACACACCGAAACTACGACGTTGGTACAACGTTCGAACAAGTTTTAACACTTCCTAACCAGTTACAACAACCAATATAGCAAGTTGTAACAACATTCTAATACGTCATAAACACGTTACGCCAAGATGTAACAACTTTATTACAAGTTGTAACAAGCGGAAAATAGAGACAGTTACGGTTTGTGTTTCCAGGGGATGCAGGTCGCTAGCCTCGGACGCTACTGTCTAATGTGTGAATGTCTGCGAAAGGGGAGGTAAACAGCCTTGGATACTGCTATATGTGTGCTAAGACATGCGAGAAAGATGTTTTAGATAGTTTAGAGATCGGTAGACAGTTTAAGGGAACGCTTACAGATCCTCTCAAGGGTCTGTGATAACTCCAATTGCGTGTGGGTTGATAAATTAAATTGATACAGCACTGTGATGTACCATAATAACTTGGCATATATCACTCTAGTATTAGTTTCTTTTAGTTCGCTTTATGCCACGTTAATATTTCCTTCGTTCGTTAATGCATTAAAAAAATAATGGGTCGAAGAACCTGCTAGAACCTTTAGATATGGGACCGTATCATATGGGAAGAAGGGAAGGGAATTGTCACAAGGGAAAGCACTAAGCCATTACGTGTATATAGCACTTGGAAGGGGTCAGGATAAGGATTTGGGTTGGTACGGGGGGGAGGGAAGGAATGGTGCCCCAACCACTTGGACGGTCGGAGATTGAACGCCGACCTGCATGAAGCGAGACCGTCGTCGCTCTACCGTCCAACCCAAGTGGTTGGCCTCATATGGGAAGAGAGATGATGCCTTGTCCAGCCAACTAGGATTGGCTCACGCGAACAAAGGGACCTATTCCCAGCCCACGGGAGGGGAAGGCTGGGAGCTGGGAATAGATTCCTTCGGTGCTGCGCTGTGAAGGAAGTCTTCATGGAGTACGGTGAACCTGGAACACCGTAGGTGCTTGGTGAGGGAGCCGAGCGGCCGAGCGGACAGCACGCTGGACTTGTGATCCTGTGGACCTGGGTTCGATCCCAGGCGCCGGCTAGAAACAATGGGCAAAGTTTCTTTCACCCTATGCCCCTGTTACCTAGCAGTAAAATAGGTACCTGGGTGTTAGTCAGCTGTCACGGGCTGCTTCCTGGGGGTGGAGGCCTGGTCGAGGACCGGGCCGCGGGGACACTAAAAAGCCCCGAAATCATCTCAAGATAACCTCAAGATAGATGTTATAAGTTGTGGCCAAGACACTCCAGGTGTCGAGGACACTAGGTGTGTGCGACACTCGGGTAGAGAGCTGGTTATAACTGAAGGTTGTGTACAACATGGAGTTATAACACGAATAATGAGGAAATCCTGTACGTGACTTGAAGACTCTGCTGCAAGTTACATTACCTCCGTAAGGTGCTTGGTGAGGACTCTGCTGCCTTTGACGTCACTTGACGTACGTCTTTTTACGTATTGCAGGGAATATAAGCAACATACTGCAATAAGACGTAATTAAATTACTCCAAGCAGGCAAAATTATTTACTAATTTTATCAAATAAGATAATAATATTGACATCCAGAGTGATATCCCTCGACACAGACTAGGGTCAATATTCTTCTTAACTACCTCTCTTTTGATCTCTTGTAAGTTATATTGCCTCGCTGTAATATGATTGGGAGTAGAATATGATTCATCTCTTTTGACCATGTCGTAGCTCAGTCGATTAAGGCAGCGTCTGGGATGCTCCTGGACATAGGTTCGAATCCTCGTCACGGCCCTTGTGGATCTGTTCATTAAGGGGCCAGTGTGGTAGAATAATTATAACATCAACATGAAACCTTATTGACGTACATATATTCATCAGTCTTAACGACATTTGAGCCTCGGTGGTGATGATTTGAACCCTTGGAGTGTCTCCTAGGGTTGGCACTGGACCCACTGGGCACTGGACCACTGGGCACTGGACCACTGGGCACTGGACCTAGGGTGCCTCTGGAGGGCACAGCTGCCGCATAGTTGCCGGAAGGGTCTGGGGACGTAGCAGGAGGTTGGGTGGATTAGCATATTTGGGGATTATAGTGTGAGTGAGGTGGCGAGATGCTGTCTGAAGGTGACAGGGTTATTTTATCTCTCTCTCTCTCTCTCTCTCTCTCTCTCTCTCTCTCTCTCTCTCTCTCTCTCTCTCTCTCTCTCTCTCTCTCTCTCTCTCTCTCTCTCTCTCTCTCTCTCTCTCTCTCTCTTTCTCTCTCTGAGAGAGTGGTATTAACAGAAAGGAAATCAGTGTAAGGAACTTCGAAACATTTAATGTGTTATTTGCACCTCTCGCCCCCCCCTTCTCACCTCGCCTCTTCCCCCCCCCCCTTAGGTACAGGTGAGATACAGGTGAGGTACAGGTGAGATACAGGTGAGGTACAGCTGAGGTACAGCGTTTCAGCATTCTCTCAAACACTTTGGCGCCCAAAAAGGGATCTGTTTTTATTCCAGTCCAGATTTGTAGCGGTGAAGAGAGACAATTGGCACGCACGAGGTGGTTCTCTAACGAGCAGTTAACCTCCACGACACTCGACTAACTATGCTCCACCTCGTTAGCTCGTTCAACGCACTGTGTGATCAATGTTCGAGAGTGGTCAGGAATTTCAATTTTTGGATGTTTGGGAGATTTGTTGATATGAAGCTGAATGGACGCAAACAACAGGAAACTTCCTGGTGGTGGTAGTTTAGAATGTAGTTCAGGGTAGTTAAGAGAGTGCAAAGGAGATTGGTGCTCTTTAAGGTCATGCGTATCTCCCTAAGAGCGCGGATACATTGTAAAGTGTGCATTCAGATCACTATACACCTCCGTGAGATTGTAGAAGCAAATTACATTCATCAATTTGAAAAGTATTAATAGATCGGGAGTTATTGCATTAGACAATTGGTGTTTGGAGAGGCCTGGTTCTTTACACTGAGAGACAACATGACCTTGAGTAGAAGAGATATATGGAGATACTCAGGCCCTGTGCCAGGGGAGACAATAAGTAGAACGTACTGAAAAAGGAGGTTGGGAAAGCCACCTCCATTCACAACTTGAAGACTAGAAGCGACAAAGAACTCAACCTGTCAACAATTTGACCCTAAAGAGTTGTTTTAGACCTTACTTTCTTTCCCTCAGTTACTGATAGGTGGGCACACCACAACCTCCACTCCACCACAACCACCACTCCACCACACCAACTAACTCCACTACAACCGCCACTCCACCACAACCACCACTCCACCACACCAACAACCTCCACTCCACCACTCCACCACACCAACAACCTCCACTACAACCTCCACTCCACCACAACCACCACTCCACCACACCAACTACCAACACCACCACAACAAGCGTCACCCAACAACCCGCCGACAATCATTAACAACTACACCACACACTTCCCGCCCTCCTGAAAATTGGACACAATTGCGTCATGAAATCAAAATGATTTTATCAGACACTTCGGCTCCTACGCGTTGGGCAAGATGACAGTCGCGGTGCTAAAATGACTCGTCAGGCACCCCCCCCCCTGATGTTCTGCTGTGATGTGGTGTGATGTGGTGTAATGTGGTGTGTTGTGGTGTGATGTGGCGTGATGTGGCGTGATGTGGTGTAATGTGGCGTGATGTGGTGTGATGTGGTGTGATGTGGTGCAATGTGGTGTGATGTGGTGCAATGTGGTGTGATGTGGTGCAATGTGGTGTGATGTGGTGCAATGTGGTGTGATGTGGTGTGGCTAAATACCCAACACCCCTTCCATTCATTAATTCCTGGTTGATAAAAGATCCAATTCCTCTTAAATTTGACTCCGTATTCTGTAGTGGCAGGATATTCTGTATTCTGCTCTTTGACAATTATTTGATGTAGTAACAAAAGACCTGCCTCTGGTGTAATAATAATAATAATATACAGGAATTTGCATAGATGTTACAGAGCAAAAACATCATAATTATAGATGTTTGTGGAGGTTAAGTGGTATTGTGAATGTGTAAATGTCCTCTGAGGTCTGGTTCAGACCCTTCGTATCCCATTGTTACAGCGTTTTGGGTCACCACTCACAGGTTTGAGTATAGGCTGCACAATACACTACCACTCACAGGATGAGTATAGGGTGCACAGCACAGTACCACTCACAGGATGAGTATAGGATGCACAATACACTACCACTCACAGGATGAGTATGTGGTGCACAATAAACCAGTTTTTCCATTTACCACCGAGGCCATTTAATAGCTGCTGTGCGTGCCGTTGCTGGGGCTCATGACTCCTGTGCACGCACAGGCTTTATCCTCTTATTCATTTTTATTCGTTGATTGTTGCAGCAGGATTCCATAGGATGGCGTGAGTACTGATCAGTCTTGAGCGGCAGGTTTGACGCCCTTGAGCGGCAGGTGTTCACCAGAGTACCTGTGTTCACCAGAACACCTGTGTTCACCAGAACACCTGTGTTCACCAGAACACCTGGTCTGGCCAGCAGTGTTGGTGTAGGGGATTGGACCTCCAATCCCCAGCAGTGATCTAGCCTATTAAGTGTTCATCACTGGACCAATCAGCGTGTAACTTAATCCTCCCGTTAATTCTGCACCGTTGTCTGTTAGTCCCGTTAGCTCTGTTACTCCTTTTAGCTCTGTTTCTCCCGTTAACTGTTAGTCTCGTTAGCTATGTTACTCCTTTTAGCTCTGTTTCTTCCGTTAACTGTTAGTCCTGTTAACTGTTAGTATCGTTAACTAATAATTCCGTTAACTCTGTTAATTTTGTTCCGTTAACGGAGATTAAAATTTTATTTCACATTTAACTCTTATATAGCCGAATTTTTTTTATTATTGTTATTTGAAAGAACAGTTAAAAGGATTATAGAAAGTGAAATAATTCAATAATGAATTATTTTATCAGTTTATACTCTGCAACAGTGTCTCCAACACTGGTGTTTACTGCTCTCCAACACTGGTGTTTACTGCTCTCCAACACTGGTGTTCACTGGTCTCCAACACTGGTGTTCACTGGTCTCCAACACTGGTGTTCACTGGTCTCCAACACTGGTGTTCACTGGTCTCCAACACTGGTGTTCACTGATCTCCAACACTGGTATTCACTACTCCCCAACACTGGTATTCACTACTCTCCAACACTGGTATTCACTGCTCTCCAACACTGGTATTCACTGCTCTCCAACACTGGTATTCACTACTCTCCAACACTGGTATTCACTGCTCTCCAACACTGGTATTCACTGCTCTCCAACACTGGTATTCACTGCTCTCCAACACCGGTATTCACTACTCCCCAACACTGGTATTCACTGCTCTCCAACACCGCTATTCACTACTCTCCAACACTGGTATTCACTGCTCTCCAACACCGGTATTCACTACTCTCCAACACCGGTATTCACTACTCTCCAACACCTAACAGAACATCTCACTTGTTTAATTCAACCTTTTGCTATGCAAACTTTTTGTTCAAAACTAATTATTACTGAATAAAGTTTGAAATTTGGATTCAGTCCACACTATTGATTTCCACTACCCTGTAACACCCCACCCTGTAACACAGCACCCTGTAACACAGCACCCTGTAACACCCCACCCTGAAACACCCCACCCTGTAACACCCCACCCTGTAACACAGCACCCTGTAACACCCCACCCTGTAACACCCCACCCTGTAACACCCCACCCTGTAACACCCCACCCTGTAACACCCCACCCTGTAACACCCCACCCTGTAACACCCCACCCTGTAACACCCCACCCTGTAACACACCACCCTGTAACACCCCACCCTGTAACACCCCACCCTGTAACACCCCACCCTGTAACACACCACCCTGTAACACACCACCCTGTAACACCCCACCCGTCAATGCAACACCCGTCAACACTGCAACTTAACAGGACGCGGGTCTCTGGCTGAAGGCCAGGCAGGTGGAAAACACGGAGATGCTTTCTAGGGCTCGTAGCTGCCTACTGTATTACTCCAACACTGACCACTGCTGTACTCCTGGCTTGTTGCTGGGGTGCTGGGAGGGGGAGCTAGGGAGAGTGTGTAGCAGCTAGGGAGAGAGTGGAGGAGCTAGGGAGAGTGTGTAGCAGCTAGAGTGAGTGGAGCAGCTAGGGAGAGAGTGTAGCAGCTAGGGAGAAAGTGAAACAGCTAGGGAGAGAGTGGAGGTGCTAGGGAGAGAGTGGAGCAGCTAGGGAGTGAGTGTAGCAGCTAGGGAGAAAGTGAAACAGCTAGGGAGAGAGTGGAGCAGCTAGGGAGAGAGTGTAGCAGCTAGGGAGAGAGTGTAGCAGCTAGGGAGAGAGTGTAGCAGCTAGGGAGAGAGTGGAGGTGCTAGGGAGAGTGTGTAGCAGCTAGAGAGTGAGTGGAGCAGCTAGGGAGAGAGTGTAGCAGCTAGGGAGAAAGTGAAACAGCTAGGGAGAGAGTGGAGGTGCTAGGGAGAGAGTGGAGCTGCTAGGGAGAGAGTGGAGCAGCTAGGGAGAGAGTGTAGCAGCTAGGGAGAAAGTGATACAGCTAGGGAGAGAGTGGAGCAGCTAGGGAGAGTGTAGCAGCTAGGGAGAGAGTGTAGCAGCTAGGGAGAGAGTGGAGCAGCTAGGGAGAGAGTGTAGCAGCTAGGGAGAGAGTGTAGCAGCTAGGGAGAGAGTGGAGCAGCTACCCAGAGAGTGGAGCAGCTACCCAGAGAGTGGAGCAGCTACCCAGAGAGCTACAGAGCTTGGCAGGCGTGATCGAGGTAGTTCACTGGTCTGTAGTTAGGATGAGTTAGATAGGGAAGGAGGGAGCTACTGAGAGAGGGAGGTAGAGATGGGAAGAAGGGAGGGGAAGGGAGGGAGTGAGGGAATGAAAGGGAAAGGGTGTAGTAGTGAGGGAGGGAGAGAGAGACCATATGCTTGTGGTGTCAGCAAGGCCGACAGCCCGCCGCCTGCTATCATAACTCACGCTATATTTCCCGTTTCCAAACTTTTCCTTTCGCCTGTACCTCTCCATAGTCTTACTCCCCCCCCCCCCCCCCGCTAAATGTTGGGGGTGTGAAGCGTGTTGTAGTGGTCCAGTGGGGAGGGGGGAAGGCAGGCGGGGGAAGTGGTTTGTGTGGGGGTGAGTGGAGGAGGTCACTGGCACCGTCCAGTTTATCATCATGCTCCAGTCACCCGTTATTGCTGCCCCCCCACCCCCACCCCTCTCTCCCCACCCCTCCCCCATCATTCCTCCCCCTCCTTCACAGCTCCACCACACCTGTCTCCTTCAGCAGCCCCCACGCGTTGCTCCCCTGCCCCCCTCCCCTCCCTACACACACACACACGCTGTGTTCCTGCTCCCCACCATTCTCCACCAACCCTGCTCTTCATCCCTCCCCCCCCCCACCATCTCGTCTCTTTCCCCCACCACCTCGTCTCCTTCCCCCACCCCTCCCCCCCACACACCACCTAGCCCCCCCCCCTCTCACCCCATATTTTATCTACCATTCGTTGATATTAATTACCCTTACAAAGACCAAACGACTGGAATATAACCGGTGAACACCACACTAATGTTTCGGAGGAGACAGGTAACGTTCACCCAGGTATCGTCCAATTAGTTGGACACCTGAGGCAGCCAATATGCTGGAAACAGTTTGAAATCCCAAATCACCTGGTTTCCTGAAAACAACATAATTATGGATAATTATATAGTGAAAGTTTGGGCAATACGTGATTCTACCTAACAAGTATATTATATTTTTATTTTCTACATACGCTGTTATTAGAATTTTTGAATCCACGCAATTTTAGCATTCTTAGATTTCCTAAAAGTCTCTCAAAGCAGCACCCGGTTGGACCAAGCTGTTGTAAGTGACTCCTGGGCCTATAGGCCGGACTTTAGGGAGTAAAAGAACTCCCGTAAAGTAGAGTATACTTCAGGTATACTGCAGATTGGAAGTTGTATATGGTCATGCGGGACAAGCTTGGTTCCGGCACCCACAGTGGGAAACAGTGTTGTGTAGATGTGGTCTCCCGCGACTCCACCTTGAGCGAGCTCTGAGGTTTCCTTTGTGTGGTGTCGAGGCTTCCTTGAGGGGTTTTGGGGTTATCTCGGAACCTTACTTCCCTTCTCTCCTCCCCTTCCGTCCCTGCTCCCACTCCCCTCTCCTCCCTCTCCCCTTACCTCTCTATCTCACCTTCCCTCCCTCTCCCTCCTCCCATTCTCTACTCCCGTTCCCTCTTTTCCTGGGGCCTGGCTGAGCTCGGGGAGTAGGAGAACTCCTGAAACTCTCTCCGGGTATACTTCCCTCCCTCTCTGTTCCCCTTCCCCTTCCCTTCCCTCCCTACTGCCATACCCCCATTCTCCCCTTTCCATCCTGATGTTTCCTTCCTCCATCCAACTTGGCTTTCCTCCATCCCTCCCCTCCAAATCCTCCTCCTCCTCCTCCTCCCTCAATATTCCCACTCTTCTTTGGACCCCTGCATCCCTTTCTGTTCCTCACTTCCCACCCTTCCCTCCCTCCTTCCCACCTTACCCTCCCTCCCACCCTTCCCACCCTACACTCCCTCCTTCCCACCATTCCTTCCCACCCTACACTCCTTCTTTCCCACCCTCCCTCCTACTCTTCCCATGGCGCTTCTCTGAGCAATCTCGACCCTCGGCCGAGGTCTGATGACGTGTGTATTGGCTGGTTATTCACTGGCTTGCTCAACCTCAGCTTTCAATTCAAAGGAGCTTGAGGGAGATAGAGGAAAGAGGGGGACAGATAAACAGAAATAGAAGGGATGATAAGAGGCAGGTAAGATAAGAAATAAGAAATGCAAAGACGAGGAAACGAGGGTGAAAGGAATAAGAGGCAGGAAATGTAGAGAGAGAGAGAGAGAGAGACGCACGAATCGGTAGTGACAAAGCTATTATTAAATTTTTTCACTATATCGGAGAGGTCGACCGTGGCGGAAAACAAGGGTTGTAGATCCGTGGAGTGACACAACAATCCTCCGGGTGCTTCTTATTGATTGTGCTGGCGGCCAGGGTGAGGGAGGGAGGGTGAGGGAGCAGAAAAGGAAGGAGTATGGGAAGTTGAGAGGCAGCGGAGTATATGGTAAGGGATTGAAGTAGGGAGAGAGTATAAGCGGATGATTTGGTTTTTTTCCTAGGCTGTAGCGTATATAATGAGGGATTTGTGAGGTAAGGGAGGGAGGGAGAGAATAGTAAGAGACAGGATAGGTAGGTAACGACAGTAGTGAGAGTCGGGATAAGGTAGGTAGGTATAATCGCCATAGACAGGATAGGGAAGGATGTAGGTATATATATAATATCGAGAGACAGGATAAGGAGGCAGGTAGATAGATTTAGTACCAAGAGTACTTTGATACAACATCCGGTTCTCACTACTTGAGAAGCGTCAGATTTGCTGTCATCCAAACCTGCCAGTATACCTGCAGCAGTTGTAGGTGGCATGTACAAAACACTAACCATTCCACCATGTTCACATTTGCTCAAGTTAATCTGTAAGGCACCTGAGATTGAAGGTAACAACCACACCTTAATTAACGTCTTGGAAGAACACAAAGATAAGGATAACTGCAGCTGGCCAACTGACACAAGGCAGCTCCTGTTTACATCCACCTAAACTCATTCACACAGAAGGAAATCACAGTAACAGTGAAACATCTATGAGAATATCTTTGGAGCAGTGCTTCTTATCTTGAGATGATTTCGGGGCTTTTTAGTGTCCCCGCGGCCCGGTCCTCGACCAGGCCTCCACCCCCAGGAAGCAGCCCGTGACAGCTGACTAACACCCAGGTACCTATTTTACTGCTAGGTAACAGGGGCATACGGTGAAAGAAACTCTGCCCATTGTTTCTCGCCGGCGCCCGGGATCAAACCCGGGACCACAGGATCACAAGTCCAGCGTGCTGTCCGCTCGGCCGACCGACTCCCAGACCAACACACCTGAATATGAGGAGACGACGACGTTGCGGTCTGTCTTGATACTGAACAAGATAATGGAAAATAATCGACTTGATAATGGTCCAGGACGGACCGAAACGTCATCTGCTATTCATCATCTATTGTGTGGTTTGGTCATCATATCATCAGCCACGTTATTGTAACTCATCGTCTGAATTTGGAGCAGTGCGATGAAATCGAACCTGCGTATACTCACATCCGTCATTTTTTTCTAAAGAATAAACATAAAATAACATTTGAATATAATAAAAGTTAATAAGTCTGAAACTGTCTCGCTAGGCCAGACTCCATCAAGATTAACTTCAGGGCCTGAAGCAAGTAGCAGCTGTTCTATAACTGGTCTTGTGGATCAAGACGAGCTCCCTAATACATGACAACAATATCCAAAATCAAGACCTTTCGAAAAGCTTTAAATAGTTTAATGAAGTCTCACAAGATTGGCTGGGTCCATGCCAAACCTTAGCATTACAATCTAGTTATACATTTTTATGCATTTAAATTGTTATGAATTGTTAACATTCAAGAAAGAACTTCATTGACATTTGTAAAAATAAAATATAAAAAAGTAATTATACAATTCAGTAAACTTAAAATTCCAAACAAAATATTTATATAAAAAAATCTGAAATTAATTAAAAAATCTGAAAATTAGTAATGATCTAATTTATATAAATTCAATTGTTTGTGTCATAAAGCTGAATCCCCCAGTATGACTATATTCAAAAATATTATAAAAGTTATATATATATATATATATATATATATATATATATATATATATATATATATATATATATATACCCACACCCCAGGATCGCTAAATCTCGCTATTATAAAAGTAGTATCAGTCAAAATATTGGTATCTAGTCCACTCTAATACCCATGTTATTAAATACAGTAATTATGAGGAAATAAAGCGCTGAGCCAGTATGACTATAAGGCGCTTGAAAAGGATATGAGATAGACTAAGAACTGGGGGGTCGAAGATGAAGGAACTTGGACTGTCTGGGGACAGAACTTCAACTGTACAAGAAGCGAGGCTCTGTCTATCCCTCTCCCCTCTCACGATGGATTATGCCTCTTCTTTACAGCCATATCCGTTGATGGATTATTTCTACATCCCTTCTCTCTCCCATGATGGATTACTTTTCCCCCCCCTTTCCATCGTGGATCCTCACTCTAATCGCCCTTCCCATAATGGATTACCTCTGGTCGTCCTTCCATGATGGATCACCTTCCCATCGTGTCGTGGAGTCGTCGTCTCCTCACACTGTAGTAATCTCCCTAATAGCTGCGTCCACCCTCGTCTCTCAGGCTGCGTTTATCACCTAACTGGAAGAATCCTCACTGATGTGCATCGTCACTGGTTCTAGAGTGAACACGTGCTTCATGGGAGGTGTTGGAGTGAACACGTGCTTCATGGGAGGTGTTGGAGTGAACACGTGCTTCATGGGAGTCTCTGGAGTGAACACGTGCATCATGAGAGACTCTGGAGTGAACACGTGCATCACGAGAGACTCTGGAGTGAACACGTGCTTCATGGGAGTCTCTGGAGTGAACACGTGCTTCATGGGAGTCTCTGGAGTGAACACGTGCTTCATGGGAGTCTCTGGAGTGAACACGTGTATTAATGGAGGTTCTAGAGTGAACACGTGCATCATGAGAGACTCTGGAGTGAACACGTGCATCTCTCTCCTCCCCCCCCCCCTTCCATATCATCTATCCTGATTAGTTTCCTGTAATCGACCTCATTTCCGGGAGAATTTGTTTCTGTCCGTGATTGGAGGCTTACTAATGGTGTTTCGCTCTTCCTAATCATCATTCAAATGCGATTGTGAACTTCACTGATGATGATGTGTTAGAAGTGATTGATGTTGTCTATGTGGCAGGATGGTTAAAGGTGATTGATACTATGTGGCAGGATTCGAAAGTGACGGTTTGGCTTTATTGATGCGCTGGTTGATGACGTGGTGTCTAATCAACTTTATTACCTATTTGAATGGTAAAGTAAATATTTACATGTATGTAGCCTTCAGGAAAGCCTTCGTAATACAGCAATGTATAATGTATATTATTTAGAGAGAGCCTGTATGATCTTGTTCAGGTAGAGAGTTATCTCTAAGAGAGTATCTTTATCTATAATGTTTTTTATTTATTTTAAATTATTATGGAATTAATGAATATTATTTTGAATAATTGTCAGTGCTTAAGAATGCTGGGTTGGTGGTGTAACCACCCCGGTCGGCCGAGCGGACAGCACGCTGGACTTGTGATCCTGTGGTCCCGGGTTCGATCCCAGGCGCCGGCGAGAAACAATGGGCAGAGTTTCTTTCACCCTATGCCCCTGTTACCTAGCAGTAAAATAGGTACCTGGGTGTTAGTCAGCTGTCACGGGCTGCTTCCTGGGGGTGGAGGCTTGGTCGAGGACCGGGCCGCGGGGACACTAAAAAAAAAAAAGTCCCGAAATCATCTCAAGATAACCATCTCAAGATAACACCCGCGGTGGTGAATTATTACTCGTTTAGTAGCTGGGGTGGTTAAAGCTGCAGGTAATACCCTTAAGTGTGTAATTAGTGTTTATAACGTGCTTGATCCACGAGACTGTCCTGGTCGGCGTACTGCACCCACTTATCACTTGCAGGTGACATTGAATTAGTTCAAGCTCGCGCCGTTAATACATATGTAGGTATTGGACGTCCAGGGTTCGTTAGTCGTTTCACAAAACTCGTTAAACACATTTTTTGTTCATTAGTTTCGTTGATTTCGTTAGTGGCGAGGATGAGTGACATATCAAAGAAGAATGAATTCAAGATGTTCATCGTCAGTGGTTCTAGAGTGAACACGTGCATTATGGGAGTGTTTGGAGTGAACATGTGCATCATGGGAGTGTTTGGAGTGAACACGTGCATCATGGGAGGGCTTGGAGTGAACACGTGCATCATGGGAGTGTTTGGAGTGAACATGTGCATCATGGGAGGGCTTGGAGTGAACACGTGCATCATGGGAGTGTTTGGAGTGAACACGTGCATCATGGGAGGGCTTGGAGTGAACACGTGCATCATGGGAGTGTTTGGAGTGAACATGTGCATCATGGGAGGGCTTGGAGTGAACACGTGCATCATGGGAGTGTTTGGAGTGAACACGTGCATCATGGGAGGTTGTGTTCCAAATTATGGACATAGATTTCCGAACAAATTACTTACTGAAGTTTTTAGAAAAGTTCAGGACTGCCTCCACCAGTCACATGTTGACATGTCCTGTACAAGTTCTCTAAAATTACGTTTATGAAATAACATGTTCTCTAGCCAAGAGCCCTAGGCACCAGCCCTCCCTTAGGCACGAGCCTTACCCTAGACACGAGCCCTCCCCTAGACACGAGCCCTCCCCTAGACACAAGCCCTCCCCTAGACACAAGCCCTCCCCTAGACACAAGTCCTCCCCTAGACACAAGCCCTCCCCTAGACACAAGCCCTCCCCTAGACACAAGCCCTCCCCTAGACACAAGCCCTCCCCTAGACACAAGCCCTCCCCTAGACACGAGCCCTCCCCTAGACACAAGCCCTCCCCTAGACAAAAGCCCTCCCCTAGACACAAGCCCTCCCCTAGAGAAGAGTGCCAGCACCATACTGCCTTGTGTTCCCCTACAGAATCACTTCTCTGAATACCGACATTTAACTTTACCTCTTTTGGGAATACAGCAATCGTAGTCTATCCAAGATCTGGGTGTGCACTCACAACCTTTGTTACACCAGCTGACAGTGTTTACGTCGCCAGCAGCGGCCGTGGCTCCGTGGCAGATGGCGCCACCATTACCACTGACAGCTGCTGTAAATATTGAGGGCCGGCGGGGCGGAACCTATTCTCTATCCTGGGTTAGGGTCACCACACTCTCTAGTTCTGCGCCTCATTATAAAATGTTCAGGTTCATGTCTGCGCCAGGTTCATTCGTGAACAAATTTGTGAACAGTATTTGTTCTTAAAAGTGTTCTAAACATGTACTCTTAGACCTGGGCTGATATCTAATTCAATAGAGCAGGTGTTCTTAATATTTTTAAGACTACAGGCCCCATATATATATATATATATATATATATATATATATATATATATATATATATATATATATATATATATATATATGAAAGGAGTAATCATTAGTCACTAGTAATGAAAACGGTGATGAAGAGGAGTTATCAAAATAATTCATACCGTGGGGGGAGTAATTTGCCAAAAGTTGAGGATATTAGAGCATGAGGGAGCAGTAGCGCCTGTGTGCTGTGGTGAAGGTGACGAATGTCTCAAGAACTTTGCTGGAGATCGTAAACAAAAATGGAAAGCCATTTGCCTAATTGATGGTGACTTAACGAGTGAAAAGTTTTCAGTGAGTGTGTACTCACCTATTTGTACTTGGCGGGGGGGTTGAGCTGTGGCTCTTCGGTCTCGCCTCTCAACTGTCAATCAACAGGTGTACAGGTTCCTGAGCCTATTGGGCTCTATCATATCTACACTTGAAGCTGTGTATGGAGTCAGCCTCCACCACATCACTTCCTAATGCATTCCATTTGTCAACCACTCTGACACTAAAAAAGTTCTTTCTAATATCTCTGAGGCTCATTTGGGCACTCAATTTCCACCTGTGTCTCCTAGTGCGTGTGCCACTTGTGTTAAATAGTCTGTCTTTATCTACCCTATCAATTCCTCTGAGAATCTTGTACGTGGTGATCATCTCCCCCCTAACGCCTCTGTCTTCCAGCGAAGTGAGGTTTAATTCCCGTAGTCTCTCCTCATAGCTCATATCTCTCAGCCCGGGTACTAGTCTCTCCTCGTAGCTCATACTAGGTACAGCCCGGCAAACCATTGAACCTTCTCCAGTTTAGTCTTATGCTTGACTAGATATGGACTCCACGCTGGGGGCTGCATACTCCAGAATTTGTCTGACATAGGTGGTATACAAAGTTCTGAACGATTCCTTACACAAGTTTCTAAATGCCGTTCTTACGTTGGACAACCTGGCATATGCCGCTGATGTTAACTTCTTGATATGGGCTTCAGGGTGTAGGTCTGACGTCATGTCGTAAGATTAGTGACCACATCATGTCGTAAGATTAGTGACCACATGACTGGGAGGTCTCTCTCATAGGTAGAGTGAGAGACCCTCCAACCCCAGCGCGCGCGCCCCCCCCCCCCCTCCATCAAAGTAATTTTAACCCTTGGAACACAATTCGTCTTTAGCTTTACAACCAGGGAGTAACCGGGCCGTGAGCTCAAGCGGTGGCGTGTGGTGTTGACCCCACAACACATGAAGGTCAGTGGTGTGCTGTCAGGTCATAACAGTTAAGACTGTCTAACAATTTGAGCAGATAAAGAATGTTAGATGAGGTTTACCTCTGCAAACCCCCCCCCCCCCCGCTCTCTCCTCACCCCCCCCCCCATCCTTCCCCTTATCTCTCGATCCCCTCCCCCCTATCCTCATCCCTATCTACTTACCCCTTCCCCCTGATCTATCTCCCCTTATCCTAATTACCTTATCCCCTCATGCAGACGACAGCGGTTCGGTTCGTTCTATCCCCTTAATCTATCCCCTTTCCCTTTGTCCACCTAGTCTGCCTTCCCTGTCCCACCGAATTCCTTCCTCCCTCCCTCCTCCAGTCCCCCCCCTTCTCTTCCATTCCCCCTCTTCCCCTCCCTTAATTATTTCAGTCGAAGATTAGCCCCACGCGGGAGACTCATTTCCAGGGGATGCAAACTGGGTCTTGGAATAATCTCTCAAACAAATATTCTCTTATTTTGTGTGTGTTTGCTATTTGTGCCTGCGGGATCGGGCTATTATAGCTCTTGGACCCCCGTCAGCAAGGCTCCAGGACTGGTGCTCCGCCAATGAAGCTCCAGGACTGGTGCTCCGTCATCAAGGCTGGAGAACTGGTGCTCCGTCATCAAGGCTCCAGGACTGGTGCTCCGTCATCAAGGCTGGAGAACTGGTGCTCCGTCATCAAGGCTCCAGGACTGGTGCTCCGTCAGCAAGGCTCCAGGACTGGTGCTCCGTCAGCGAGGCTCCAGGACTGGTGCTCCGTCAATGAGGCTCCAGGACTGGTGCTC
>NC_091230.1:19615730-19670730 GCF_040958095.1 Procambarus clarkii
GTTACGCGGCAATTAGTTCCACAAATCAACAACCCTGTTACTGAACCAGTATTTACCCAAGTCTTTCCTAAATCTAAACTTATCCACTTTATACCCATTGTTTCGTGTTCTGTCTTGTGTTGATATTTTTAATACCCTATTAATATCCCCCCTGTTATGTCCATTCATCCACTTGTAAACCTCTATCATGTCACCCCTAACTCTTCGCCTTTCTAGTGAATGCAACTTAAGCTTTGTTGCATTCACGGAACCATTGCAAGGAAAGAAAACTGCCTCAAGATGACCTTTGAGACATTACGAAACCTATATTCACGAAAGGGAATCTTCCATTTCAAGTTAGAGAGTTCTTGCCTGGTTGACATTTGAAATAATTATTTAGCCGACTTTGGTATTTATATATCACTCAAGTTTATCAAAGAATTCGCGTATATATGTTCAGCATTCTGCACAGTTCTGTCCAGTGTTAGGCAGTGTGTGTGTGTGTGTGTGTGTGTGTGTGTGTGTGTGTGTGTGTGTGTGTGTGTGTGTGTGTGTGTGTGTGTATATGTGTGTGTGTGAATGTGTGTGTGTGTGTGTGTGTACTCACCTATATGTACTCACCTATATGTGCTTGCAGGATCGAGCATTAACTCTTGGATCCCGCCTTTCTAGCTATCGGTTGTTTACAGCAATGACTCCTGTCCCATTTCCCTATCATACCTAGTTTTAAAAGCACGTGTGTGTGTGTGTGTGTGTGTGTGTGTGTGTGTGTGTGTACTCACCTATTTGTGCTAGCAGGATCGAGCATTGACTCTTGGATCCCGCCTAACTCCTTGGATCTCCTGTGTGCGTGTGTGTGTGTGTGTGTGTGTTGGTGGTGACGGGAGAGGCAGAGAGACAGAGAGATGAAGTCAGTAAGGAACGGAGGAAGGAAGAGATGGAAAGAGAGAGGAAGGTAGGGAAGGAGAGAGAGAGAGAGAGAGAATGAGTGAGTGCCAGAGAGAGAGGGAGGTAAGAGAAAAGGGAGAGAACGAAAGGAGAGAAGGAGAGGTGGGGGGGAAAACAGAGGGAGATAAAGAGAGAGATTATAGAGAAGGAGGAAGACGTAAGCTTCCCTCTGGTGTTGTAGAGTCCTTAAGAGCCTTATATATCGCGCCACGCGACCTTTCATTCCCTTTCCTATGTCCATTTCCCATGTTATCGTCAGCAATTTCTTCTTAACCTTTTATATTTCTTTAGGATGTATTTTATTTCGTGTTCAATGGAAATTGTGGAAAATTCGAGTTTAGCAACAGTAGAATCAATCATAGGCTCAACATTTGCAACAGTAGTACAAACCACCATCAACGGTAGCAGCAACAGTACCGGCAACAGTAACAGCAAGAAACGGCGATATGTCTATCATCTCTCCCCCTCCTCCCCCCTATTCTGCACCATCATCATCTTGGGGGAATATATCATCCGTAATTGTAAGGGACTGCTTCGGTATTTTCACGTTATGACTGTGTCTCCCTCTTGACTGAGCCCAGGCACGTCTTGCACGTAATGAGAGGCTCCTTGTGCTTAGTCCTTCACTTGCGGCTCATGTAGCACGCCCACACTGGTTGGTGAGGGTTGGATAGCACGCCCACACTGGTGGGTGAGGGTTGGATAGCACGCCCACACTGGTGGGTGAGTGTTGGATAGCACGCCCACACTGGTGGGTGAGGGTTGGATAGCACGCCCACACTGGTGGGTGAGTGTTGGATAGCACGCCCACACTGGTGGGTGAGGGTTGGATAGCACGCCCACACTGGTGGGTGAGGGTTGGATAGCACGCCCACACTGGTGGGTGAGTGTTGGATAGCACGCCCACACTGGTGGGTGAGTGTTGGATAGCACGCCCACACTGGTGGGTGAGGGTTGGATAGCACGCCCACACTGGTGGGTGAGGGTTGGATAGCACGCCCACACTGGTGGGTGAGTGTTGGATAGCACGCCCACACTGGTGGGTGAGTGTTGGATAGCACGCCCACACTGGTGGGTGAGTGTTGGATAGCACGCCCACACTGGTGGGTGAGGGTTGGATAGCACGCCCACACTGGTGGGTGAGGGTTGGATAGCACGCCCACACTGGTGGGTGAGTGTTGGATAGCACGCCCACACTGGTGGGTGAGGGTTGGATAGCACGCCCACACTGGTGGGTGAGTGTTGGATAGCACGCCCACACTGGTGGGTGAGTGTTGGATAGCACGCCCACACTGGTGGGTGAGGGTTGGATAGCACGCCCACACTGGTGGGTGAGTGTTGGATAGCACGCCCACACTGGTGGGTGAGTGTTGGATAGCACGCCCACACTGGTGGGTGAGGGTTGGATAGCACGCCCACACCGAAAGGAAACGTTTGCCCAAACGTATCCGTTCTTCCCGGGAACTGAACCCGATAACCTCTGGCTGTGACCAGATATGCCAATGAGTACCACGGAGTCTCAATATTCGTATGTTATTCTTCACATGGGAAAGAAGTTGAAAAAATAACTCCCATCAGGTAAATAATACCTGATGGAATCATTGATGGAGATATGCTGTTCGTCTATTGTTAGGCGCCTTGAAGGTGATGGTGGCTGACTCCGCGATGTTAACAGCTGCTATTGTTGCGGCCCTACACACACACACACACACACACACACACACACACACACACACACACACACACACACACACACACACACACACACACACACACACACACACACACACACACACACACACACTCACACACACACACACACACACACACACACACACACACACACACACACACACACACACACACTCACACACACACACACACACACACACACACACACACACACACACACACACACACACTCACACACACACACACACACACACACACACACACACACACACACACACGCACACACACACACACACTCACTCAGTACCACCTGCGCCTTTTCTCTCTCCTCCCTTACGGTTCGCACTTGTTCCTGCCAAATACTATTGAGTAGTGTCTTTAGTGACTCGAGTGTCTGTCAGAGCAGAGGGTAGTTAGTGCCGTGTCCTCGGGTTCAGAGCCTTGTTGGGACGGCACGTGGTGTGAACCGGTTATAATCTCGTATCTTAACACTGCCAGGTATACCACTGCAGATACCCCAGTTGCTACACTAATCCAGGGATACCACTAGGTATACCGCTCCAGGAACGCCACCCCCCCCCCCCCGATAGTTATTCCATTCCAGGTACACCAATAGATATACCGCTTTGAGGAAACCTTTAGGTAAACCTCATTACGTGAAGCCCTAATTAAATCTCCTATGGTAGAGTACACTAAACTTACCCCGCTATGTAAACCACGCTTTAAAAAAAACACTGATTAAACCTTACCTTGAGGTTACCTTGAGGAGATACCGGGGCTCAGCGACCCCGCGGCCCGGTCGTCGACCAGGCCTCCTCGTTGCTAGACTGGTCAACCAGGCCTCCTCGTTGCTAGACTGGTCAACCAGGCTGTTGGACGCCACTGCTCGCAGCCTGACGTATGAGTCACAGTTAATATCAATAGATAATCGACTATAGGAAGGATCGAATAGTGAAGTGATACCACACAGAGGGCTCTAGCTCTGGGGCCCTAGAGCTCTGGGGGCTCTGGGCGCTCTAGAGCTCTATAGAGCCGCAACAACAAAGACTAAACTAACCGAATTAATATGGCCAACGGAAAGGCCCTCGGATGATTACGGCCGTTAGGGAAGCGGGAGAAATACCGCGTATCCGAAGATGATTCTATCCGGCTGTCTGGACCCACCGGCCGTGGAGGAGGTGGTGATCCGGCTGTAATTCCTTGCAAGAAATCTTCTCATCCGGCGTTTTCTTTGCTCGTCATGGAGACGTTGATTGACAGGTGACGACGGGAGAGTAAAGGTAGGCGCCCTATTTGTCCGGTGACGGATGGACGGAAAGTGGGGGGGGGGGGTGACGGTAACGGGGATAGGATAGTGTGTGTGTGTGTATAATCACCTAGTTGTGCTTGCGGGGGTTGAGCTTTGGCTCTTTGGTCCCGCCTCGCAACTGTCAACTAGTGTACAGATTCTGGAGCCTATTGGTCTCTATCGAATTTACATTTGAAACTGTGTATGGAGTCTGCCATCACTACATCACTAATGCATTCCATTTGTTAACTAATCTGATATGGAAAACATTATTTCTAATGTCTCTGTGGCTTATTTGGGTACTAAGTTTCAACCTGTGTCCCCTTATTCATGTTCCACCCATGTTAAATAGTTTGGCTTTGTCCACCCTGTCAATTTCCCTAAGAATTTTGTAGGTGGTAATCATGTCTCCCCTTACTCTTCGGTCTTCCAGGGACGTGAGGTTAACTCCCGTAGTCTTTCCTCGTAGCTCATATCTCTCAGTTCTGGGACTATTCTCGTGGCATACCTCTGAATCTTCTCTAACTTTGTCTTGTGTTTAACTAGGTATGGACTCCAGGCTGGAGCTGCATACTCTAGGATTAGTCTGACATAAGTGGTATACAGGGTCCTGAACGATTCCTTTATACAAGTTTCTAAAGACAGTTCTTATGTTGGCCAACCTGGCATATGCTGCTGATGATATCCTTTTGATGTGGGATTCTGGAGACAGGTTCAGTGTGATATCAACTTCCCAGATCATTCTTTCTATTTGACTCCTGCAGGATTTCACCTCCCAGATGGTACCTACTGTTCAGCCTTCTGCTCCCTTCGTCTAATTTCATTACTTTACACTTTCCTGAGTTAAACTTTAGCAGCCATTTTCTAGACCATTCCTCCAGTTTGTCCAGGTCGTCCTGTAGTCTCTGTCTATCTTCATCTGTCTTGATTCTTCTCATAATTTTTACATCATCAGCAAACATTTAGATGAATGAGTCTATACCCTCTGGAAGGTCGTTTACTTATATTAGAAACAGGATGGATCCAAATACAGAGCCCTGTGGAACCCTGCTGGTGATATCTCGCCACTCTGATGTCTCCCCCTCACAGTTACTCGCTGTTTCCTGTCGCTTAGATACTCCCTTATCCACTGGAGCACCTTACCTTTTACTCCTGCCTGTTTCTCCAACTTTTGTAACAGCCTTTTATGGGGTACTGTGTCAAAAGCTTTCTGACAGTCCAAGAAAATGCAGTCTCCCCACCCTTCTCGTTCTTGCCTAATTTTTGTTGCTTGGTAATAGAATTCTATTAACCCTGTGAGGCACGATTTACCATCTCTGAACCCATGTTGGTGGTGTGTCACGAAGCTCTTTCCCTCCAGATGCTCTACGAGCCTTTTCCTCACGATCTTCTCCATCACCTTGCATGGTATACAAATTAGGGAAACTGGCCTGTAGTTCAGTGCGTCTTGCCTGTCACCCTTTTTATATATTGAGACTACATTAGCTATCTTCCAGCTTTCCGGTAGGTCTCCTGTTTCCAGTGACCTGTTATATACCATTGAGAGTGGCACCATAGAGTTTGTGTGTGTGTTTACGCACCTATTTGTGCTTGCAGGATCGAGCTCTAGTTCTTAGACCCCGCTTAAGACTCTGTGTATGTGTGTTTGTGTGTGTGATATCGAGACTTCCCAAGGCTCTTTGTGTTGAAGATTGACAACAGTAACTAGGCAACGAGGGTAGGGGGGGGAGGCTATCGCCTTACATAAGGTGATATTGACTGACCAACTACACACATGCTACACACATGCTACACACATGCTACACACACATGCCTTACGGGTCGTGACTATTGTCGGCCTCGTTTCTTACGCTGTTATGACCTGTAATGTCCAGCTGTCGACACGTGTATGTGTGTGTGTTGACGGTTCCTGGTGCTTGTCCACGCTCACCCGTGCACACACACACACACACACACACACACACACACACACACACACACACACACACACACATACATACACACACACACACACACACACACACACACACACACACACACACACACACACACATACATACATACATACATACATACATACATACATACACACATAAATACTTACATCCATACATAAATACTAACATCCATACATAAATACTAACATCCATACATACATATGTCCATACATAAATACATACATATTTACATAAATACACACACATTCGCACGCTGGCTGGATGGCTCGACTACTCACTTTATCTCTCTCTCTCTCTCTCTCTCGCTCTCTTTCTCTCCCCGTTGTGCAGGTGTGTGAGAGAGAGAGAGAGAGAGAGAGAGAGAGAGAGAGAGAGAGAGAGAGAGAGAGAGAGAGAGAGAGAGAGAGAGAGAGAGAGAGAGAGAGAAGACAGTGAGCTACATTCAACTTGGTGAACTTGCTCAATTGAGCGAAAAGGGGGGTGGGGGGGGGGGAAGGGGGGGAGCAACCGTAAATTAAGAGAGAGGCGGTGAGCCTAACTTAGAAAAAAAAGGGGTGCGGTGAACTTAACTTTGAAAAGGTGTAGTGAATCTAACAGAATTCTGTTCCGAAGTTGTATAAAAATGTATAAAGCTGCACATAGGGACAGGTATAGATCTCCATTGTATTCATCTAGCTGTATTCATCAAGTTTGTGCTTGCGGGGGGTTGAACTCTGGCTCTTTGGGCCCGCCTCTCAACTGTCAATCAGCTGGTCCCCGATCGATCCCCGGACCCAAACCTACGAATCCCGAGCGCTATCCATTCAGCCGTTAGGCCCGCCTTGTGTGATCGCCTTTATGGAGAACAAAGAAAACGAGGATAAGAAAACAAGAACTAGAGAACAGGGGGGAACTAAAATTTTCCTTTCTAGTATTGTCCCGTGACCTATCTAAGACTTGCAAACATTCCGCCTCGTAGATCAACACAGAGGAACCCGCCAGAAATAACGAAAGACAAGTGTGAAGATAAGGAGAGATAACAGTAAAGAAAGTACTGCACACGGAAGGGAAGCCTTTCACCGGCTGAGTGAGTTTTAATATTGGGACAAATGAACCGTGAAGAGTTTAGGCTGCTTGGCTGGGCCAAACATGCGCCTCCAAACACGCTTCCAAACACGCTCCCAAACACGCTCCCAAACACGCTCCCAAGCCTGTTCAACCAAGCACGCGTTCAGCCAAGCCTGCTCGTTCATACAAATACACATTCAAAGAATCTACCGGGTAGACAGAATCTACATCATGATGTATAAGAACGAGGAGGAAGAAGTGGAGACCCGGGGCCAGTTGATTCATCAAGCATTTTCTACCACTAGTTACGAAACCTGTTCATCTATCCTTAATCATGGCGGCTTTGTTGACATTTATGAAGCGGTTTACGAGCTCCGAAACTCCACAACACGTGGTTATTGTTGTTGTAAACAACCGCGTATAATGCTTCGGAGCTCTCACACACTATTCAACAACTGTAAACAAAGCCGCCAGGGTTATGGAAGGATGGAGAGGTTTCGTAAATGGTGGGTGAATCCCATGGTCCCGCTGGCCTAATGTGACAGTGATTGTGGTGGATGACAGTGATTGTGGAGGATGACAGTGATTGTGGTGGATGACAGTGATTGTGGAGGGTGACAGTGATTGTGGAGGATGACAGTGATTGTGGTGGATGACAGTGATTGTGGAGGATGACAGTGATTGTGGTGGATGACAGTGATTGTGGAGGATGACAGTGATTGTGGTGGATGACAGTGATTGTGGAGGATGACAGTGATTGTGGAGGATGACAGTGATTGTGAAGGATGACAGTGATTGTATTGGATGACTCCACGCGCTGTAGAAGTCAAACTGTGACTCATCTCCGCTTGTGAGTTCCCTCACAAGTACAAGTTAATGAGTACATAGACACACTCATGTGAGTGTGAGAACACACTCATTCACATGTGTGTGTTCTCTTCCCCCCCTTCCCTCCTCTCCCATATCGCGTCCATCCATCCCTTCCCATTACCGTATCTACCCTTTCCATACCACCGTATCTCCTCCTATCTCTCCCTCCCCACCCCCCCCTTTCTCCTGGGGTCCAAGCATCACATCTCTGTAAATACTGAAGCGTGCGCCTGTCTTTAGCTGTTCTTCCGTGTGTTTGTTCTTCCGTGTGTTTGTTCTTCCGTGTGTTTGTTCTTTCGTGTGTTTGTTCTTTCGTGTTTGTTCTTCCGTGTGTTTGTTCTTCCGTGTGTTTGTTCTTTCGTGTGTTTGTTCTTCCGTGTGTTTGTTCAGTGTGTTCGTCGTGGTTTATTTGCGTCTTGCTGAATGCTTGTTCATGCCTCGTCGAGTTCGTCCGTTCGTCTGCTCGTTAGTTCGTCCGTCAGTCCGTCCGTCAGTCCGTTCGTCCGTCCGTCCGTCCGTCCGTCCGTTCGTCCGTCCGTCAGTTCGTCCGTCAGTTCGTCTGTCCGTCCGTCCGCCCGTGCTGCTGCTGCTTCTTCCTCCGTCCGTGAACCTGTGCTTGCCCTTGTTGTCTCAGCGTCTGTTGCTACGGCCGTCCGTACCGTCCGTCCGTCCTCCCGTGTTCTGGCAAGGACTTCCTGCTCTTCTCCGTTTACGTACCTCCTTGGCTTCCCTTGTCCTCCTTTCGTGTCTGTCGTGCACGCCGGGCTCGGGTGTGTGTGCGTGTGGCTCCTCGCTCTCTCCTGTCCGTACATTCGTGCTTCCATCCTGGGCGTGCTCCCGCGCGTGCGTCCGTGCACGATACCATCCTCTGCACGCTCCGGCGCATGCGCTGGTGCCGAAGAAGGTAATTCCAGTGAGTGGTGTTTGGCACGGGTCTCTTAGCTTCAGGGAAGGTTTGGAAATTGTCAAGCGTCTGTATATATACTTTTTAGAATGAAACCTGAATGGAGGGGGCGGGGGGGGGGGGGCTTTAATCCCCTTGCCCTGGGGGTCAGTGGGGTCAGGGAGGGTGGGGAGGGAAGATGGGTAACTGGGGAAGGGGGGGGGGGGTGAGAGGAGAAGTGTCCTTTGGGGCTGAGGAAAAGGGGGGGAAGGATAGGAGGAGCGTCACTGGGGTAGGAGAGACGGAGGAACGATGTGCGGCACGTAACAGCCTGGTTAATCAGGCCAAAATATAGCCTCAAGGTAGGCCTAGGTCTTAACATCCAAACTGTTATTTTTACCGGCCATATTAAATTATTTTACGCATTGATAACGTGCCGTGTATAATTTCTCATTGTCGGGGATATATGAGACCTATTAGGAATGTCGACGTCTCCCTTCGTCTGCTGCCCACAACAGTTGCCTGACTCCCGGGTAACTAGGTGAGCAGAGGCATCAGGTGAGAGGAAATATACCTAAACTAATCGGTCCTGCTCCGGGAATCGAACCAGAGACATTTCGGTTGTGAAGCAGCTGCTATAACCACTGGCGATAGACCTCGAATATTTTTTTTTAGTACACTTGTAATTTCTCTGACTTTGTTCTGCTTGTTACATTGATTAGAATGAAAGAAGTACTTTCTTTCTTTCTTTCTTTCTTTCTACTTACTTTCTAGTTACAAGAAAGTACTTACTTTCGTGTTCCAATTCCCCTTTCCTTGTATCACATTCCAATTTC
The DNA here is from genome assembly GCF_040958095.1 of Procambarus clarkii. NCBI lineage: Eukaryota > Metazoa > Arthropoda > Malacostraca > Decapoda > Cambaridae > Procambarus > Procambarus clarkii. The sequence continues at coordinate 19,625,232 of NC_091230.1, forward strand.
GCCATTTTGTCTAATTAGTTTGTCTTTGTATTTGAATTCCTTTGTCTTTATTTTCTGGTTTAATTGTCTAGTTTTTTTCTAATTTCTCCGCTTCCGTCTTTAATGTTGTCTGGACATGCATTATTTCTCTCTTGTTCTTTCCCTCTCAAGTCCTCGACTCTCAGTGAGGGCATTCTTGCCCCTTTGTTTGTCTAGTCCCTTTCTCTTACCTTTTAATTTCCATTCTCTTAGAAGAAAGGAGATTAGAAAGCTAACATTCTAGTATACTTTCTCTTTGCGTTCTAACATTAATTATCTCAGGTTTTTCAATTTTCTTTCTCTTTGCTCTAAAAAAAAAAAAAGATTCTCGTAGCTTTTTAATTTGTTTCCTTCAGCAATTAAATATGTGTTATACTCTGATATATTAAAAGGTGTCCTCAGTATTGCCTGGGAGATGTACAGTCATTGACCATTCTGCCTCCATATTATTCCCACACATCACCAATTTCAAGTGTTACATCATATCATTGTGAGAATTATATATATATATATATATATATATATATATATATATATATATATATATATATATATATATATATATATATATATATATATATATATATATATATATATATATATATATATTTATTTATTTATTTTACACACACACATCTCCAGGAAGCAACCCGTAGCAGCTGTCTCTCAGGTGCCTATTTACTACTAGGTAACAGGGGCATAAGGTGAAAAAAAACTCTGCCCATCGTTTCTCGCCGGCACCGGGAATCGAACTCGGGCCACAGGATCACGTGTCCAGCGTCCAGTGTGTGTGTGTGTGTGTGTGTGTGTGTGTGTGTGTGTGTGTGTGCGTGTGTGCGCGTGTGTGCGCGCCCTGCCTCGTGTTATGCAGCTAGTGGCTGTTAACGCTGCAACTTGATCGATCTCTGGCGAGTCGTGACCTACCACTGAGGGTCATATCTGTGCAGGTCACCCGGTGCCTGCAGGTGGCAGAGGGGGGGGCAGAAGAGGGGGTGGGGGTGTTTGGGACCAGAGGATAGGTTGGGGAGGTGGGGGGGTGGCAGCCGGAGAAATGACAAGAGGGGGGAGGGGGTGTCGAGCCTGAGGACAGGACGTGAAGGGGAGGGGGGTGCTGGGTATAAACCCAGGATAGTTCCAGGAGTGGTGGGTCAGGGAGTGGGGGACATGTCGTCCTGTCGATGGGATAGGGGCCGGGATAGGTTGGTCAGCCTGTGCGTCAGTGGGAAGAGAAAGGAATGGGAATAGGGGTATGGGGAAGATTGCAGGTGGTAGAGATTTACGGGTGTGGTGGAGGTGTGTTAAGTCTACACACACATCTAGACATGCACACAGAGCCCAATAGGCTCAGGAACCTGTACATCAGTTGATTGACAGTTGAGAGGCGGGACCAAAGAGCCAGAGCTCAACCCCCGGCAAGCACACCTAGGTAATTACAACTAGGTAATTAATTACTCTCACAGACAGTACTTTTGTAAACTGCCCTAGACAGTCCCCAGAAGTGTCTAGGAGACTGGCGACTGATCTTAAATTCAGACAAAAAATGATAACTTATGAGTCTAAAAAAGTGAGAGTCAAAAGGCCTCAAATACTGTACAGAATGAAGGGAAGACTTCATTCTTGACTTCATTCTTCATTCTTTCTTGACTTCCCACTCAAGAAACAGAGTCGACATATCTCCTCACCTCATACCAAAGGTGCAGATCAGGGTTGGAAGCATGTGCTAAATAGGCCAACTTACGATATTCAAAAACGTAGACAAATGAACCTCTTAGAGTTCTATATACAGCCTGTGTGTGTGTGTTAGACCCATTGTTGAGTACACTGCACCCGCATGGAACTCCTACCTAAAAGGCAACACATACCTAGAAACCATCTACAGACAAGCAACAAGACTCGTTCCTGTGGTGAGGGTACTGAGCTATGAGGTAAGACTTAGGAACTGAACCTGGATTTGGGCGGCAAGAAGGAATATGGCAGACATAGTAACGACGTACAAGATTCCAAGAGGACTTAGTGGGTAGTGAAGCAGTGTTCAGAGCGAGGGGACAAAAGAACGAGGAATATAAATGGAAGATGTGGACTAAAAGTGTCAAAGATATCGGAAGAAAGTACTTTAGTGCAGCTTGTAAACAAATGGATTGAATTAAATGAGGACCTATATCCTTACCTTGAGGTTACCTTGAGGTGCTTCCGGGGCTTAGCGTCCCCGCGGCCCGGTCGTCGACCAGGCCTCCTGGTTGCCGGACTGATCAACCAGGCTGTTGGACGCGGCTGCTCGCAGCCTGACGTATGAGTCTCAGCCTGGTTGATCAGCTATGTAAGATCCTACACGATCCGACAGACACAACTAGTAAATACACACTCTTAAAACTTTCTCTCACACTCCCTCTTATCTCTGCCCCATCTCTCTTCCTCTCCCTTCGCTCCTATCTCTCTCACACACACACATTTCAATACGTGGGCGTCCCTTACCTGAGAGCGGATCCATCAGGCGCATATTTACTCAGGTGGCCGCAGGTGAAGATGGCGGAGGGGCTCACCCGAGCGTCTAACGCTCTAAGAATGACATGAAAATTGTATAAATATTCCAATGTTATAATGGCCTGTTCAACCACCTTGGAAACTGAGCGTAAATGTTTATAGGTAGAATGGTGCAGTGGTTGCGGCGCGTACCCCGGAGTAATAGGTCGGTGTAATCAATTGGTGAAGCTTGCAAAGGCTTGCAGGTGTGGAGTGGAAGGGTGCAGCAGCCGAGGCTGTCTCTTTGTTAGTATTGAGGGGCTGGTCGAGCGAGCGGTGTAGGGAGGGTTGGGAGCTGGTTCATGGTTCGAGGTTCTCCAGTGGCTCTCATGGTGGCTTCGCCCATCACCAGGAGAGACCAGTGGAATGCATCGTTTGAATGGGCCAGAAGTCTCCGTCTCTCTCTTCCTCTCTCTCTCAATTTTTTTTGGCATAGGTATGTACGAGAACAGACTATTTCCGACTCCTGTTAGCAGGCTGCGAGTTTTACCCTTCCCGTAGCTCATGGCGAGTCTTACTACACTATAGTTTTCCTGGAACACGACCCACCGATAGGTTAATATCCAGCTGCCCAATTATTGCTGGGTGAACAGAGACAAATGGTTAAGGATTGGCATCTAACACACATTCTCTCTCTCTCATATATATATATATATATATATATATATATATATATATATATATATATATATATATATATATATATATATATATATATATATATATATATATATGAATATATGAATATATATATATATATATATATATATATATATATATATATATATATATATATATATATATATATATATATATATATATATATATATATATATATATATATATATATCTGTTCGTTTATACAAAGTTGGAGGCCAGATTTGAAAATGGGCGCGTGATTGCCGTAGAGTTTGACGCAAACTTTCACAAGTTGATTGTAATGGGAAAATAATTACAATGATGAAGATAGTAGTGAAGATGGTTACGATGATAAAGATAGTATACACAGTGAAGATCGTGTGTAGTGAAGACGATGGGCAGCAGATAGACCCGGGCAATGCCAGGATACCCTTCCCCCCCCTAATACATTATACATTTTCATTACATTTTTTTTATTAAAAAACGACATTGATGCCTTGAGTTTTACACTTTAGAGATCCATGAATAATGTGCAAGTTAACAGTTGTTGGTCGAAAGAACGATAACAAGAGCTACGAAGAGCTGCCAGCCTCACCATACTCTCACACACACACACACACACACACACACACACACACACACATACACACACACACACACTAACACCATTCCCAAGTACCAACAGATTCTCCAGCTGTGTCCCAACACCAAGCCAGAGTCACGCAGTCTTAGGGGTTTTCTCTCCAGTTTATGGTGGCCGACTTTAAGCAAATCCTCTCGTGTGGTTTTTCTCTGGCCTCTTGCTTCTCGAACTCCATCTTATTCCTTGTCTTAAGACTTCGACAATATCTCAGATACTCCCTAAAAGTCGTCTTGAAAAAAATTTTCCATCCGGAAAATTTGCACAGTGTTATAGCTGAAGCACCATGAAAATTTTTAAATAATATTCACTTCCTGCAATACGATCTGACGCGAAATTTCCAGGAGAAATTTCAACACTGTTAAGTTTTACCTATAAGAAATTTCAATGGCCATTAAAGGTGGTTCTGGACAGACAGAATGGCTAACGACCCAACAGGGAGCACCTCAAGGGCCTCTTTAATGGTGTGTGTGGTAATGAGTGCCAGGGGGTACAAACCCCACCGACTTGGATGGTTGTGGGACCCTCCACACCTGTTCAGGATGGTTACGACCCTCCACACCTGTTCAATATGATGCGAGGAAGGTCTCTAGGAGTAAGCCCTTAGATCCTATTGAACCACAGAGCCCTGTTCCCTCCGGTTTGACTCCTGTTAACGAGTCGAACAGAAATGATAAACTTTGACCCCAAAAATTTTGATGAATAAGTTTATGAGTTTATAATGAGTTCGTTGTGAGTACACAGTTAAAATATTAGAGGTACCCACAGTCAACAAGTGAGAGAATTACACAATCAACAGGTGAGATAGGGACACAATCAACAGGTGAGATAGGTACACAATTAACAGGTGAGATAGATACACAATCAACAGGTGAGATAGGTACACAATCAACAGGTGAGATAGGTACACAATCAACAGGTGAGATAGGGACACAATTAACAGGTGAGACAGGTACACACAGTCAATGGGTGAGACATTTACAGATGAGAATAATGTGCTCTGATAACCCGAAGGGCGTTGGAGTTGGCTCTTATAAAGCTCTTATACCTAAGGATAGTAGACAAACTAAGAACATTACATCATCAAGGTGAATTGTGTGACTACAGCTACAGAGCACTATCCCATCCTGTTTGACTATATAATACAATCGAATTCAGTTTGTAAATCTAATCCAAAGACTATACTAGATGATCAGTCCAGCAACCAGGAGGCCTGGTCGACGACCGGGCCGCGGGGACGCTAAGCCCCGGAAGCACCTCAAGGTAACCTCAAGGTAGATTCACATATGTTTACACGTTGTAAGGATGACCTCGTTGTTATCAGTCAACCATACTGTTCTTCCCCCTTCTTCCCATTTTCTCTCTCCCTTTCCGTATACGACCCCCATTTTCTTCCCTCCGCCACAACCATCTCTTTCCTTCGCTGACAGTAGTGTTGATCAACGAAGGTCTTGACAGTTTCCTGGTCTCCGTCACCAAGGAGATGCCAACACAATTTCCTGCTGGTGAAGAGTGCAGAGCAGAGCAGCAGAGACGACGACGGGCTAGGGGGACGCAGACCTCTCAGAGCAGCAGGTCTGAGAAGTCTGCGTCTCTTAGACTTGGTCTTGAGACGCGTCGCAGCTGAGGTAGTTGAATTATGGGTAGAGGTGGAGGGGGGAGGGCGTTTTTGGGGTGGGAATGCAGTGGAAAGGGCACACACACACACACACACACACACACACACACACACACACACACACACACACACACACACACACACACACACACACACACACACACGTGTGATGTGGTGGAGGCTGACTCCATACACAGTTTCAAATGTAGATATGATAAAGCCCAGTAGGCTCAGGAATCTGTACACCAGTTGATTGACAGTTGAGAGGCGGGACCAAAGAGCCAAAGCTCAACCCCCGCTAGCACAATTAGGTGAGTACAATTAGGTGAGTACACACACACACACACACACGCACACACTGGTAGGCCTGATATGGGGAGATATGGGGAAGGGGTAGGGAAGAAAGGGGTGGTTGAGGGTAGGGGGACATACTGTCCACGCAGGAATTGTATGTAAAGGGGAAAAGGGTGAAAGTTGAAGGAGATAACACAACTAAATCTGACAATCAGTGAATTCATGCAAACTTAATTTTGTATGCAGGTCAATAATTTAAATGTAAGTGCAGTTTCATTTATTACATTTAACTTAAATAAGATTTAAATTTTAAATTACAAAGGAAAGACTAAAGTAGATCTTACAAAATTGTGTTGTACAGTTCAATCTAAAGCACATTGAGCTGTTGTACATACATAATATAGGAAACTGTATGCCTTAGTTTACTTAAATTCCAAGCAATGAAACAGAAACAGTAAACAGAGCACAATGTTTACTTGTAAGTTTAAAACAAGATATACTGTGTCCTTAATAATCCTGACAGTCGATAGAACGCATAAGATAATCTAACCTGATCTATCCTAACCAGTTCTAACGTATCCAAACCTACCTAATCTAACCTCACTTGACGTAAGCTAACATGATCTAAATTATCCAACTTAACCTAACCTGACCGATAGTTAAATTAACTCAATCTAAACTAACGTAATCTAATCCATACACGCTGCTAGTAATTCCCTAATGATATAAAGAATCGTATCAAAGTTACTTTGATTATTAATTGCTACGTTGACTAACTTACATTATTCGTCCAAAGGGGCGTGCAAGGGTAGGTAGGGAGGGAATTGTCAGTGGGGGGAAAGCGCCAAGCCATTACGACTATATAGCACTGGGAAAGGGTCAGGATCTGGGATGAGACGGAGGAGGGAAAGTAATGGTGTCCCAACCTCACTTGGACAGTCGGGGATTGAACGCCGACTTGCATGAAGCGAGACCGTCATTCTATACCGTCCAGCCTAAGTGGTTAGACGTTGAGTTCCTCGTTGGGATAGTTGTGTGAATCACCTCTGGAGGCGAGGCGGTAATCTAGGTATTAGTGGCCAGATTCACGAAGCAGTTACGCAAGCACTTATGAATCTGTACATCTTTTCTCAATCTTTGGCGACTTTGTTAACAATTATTAAACAGTTAATGAGCTCCGAAGCACCAGGAGGCTGTTTATAACAATAACAACAGTTGACTGGCAAGTTTTCATGCTTGCAAACTGTTTATTAAATGTAAACAAAGCCGTCAAAGATTGAGGAAAGATGTACACGTTCGTAAGTACTTGCGTAACTGCTTCGTGAATCTGGCCCTAGGTTGGTGGGAAGTCGAGAGTTATAACGCCTCGCGTAACTCACTATATCTCTAATCTTCCCTACCTCCATAACTCCCTTTCCTCCTTCCCTAACTCATTCTGTCTCTTGTTCTTCCTTTCCCTATTTACCGTGAGAGTGCTGCCATAAGTGCTCCAGTACAACACTTCAAGTGGCGGTTTGGTCAAGAGTGTACCAAAGTAGTTGTTGCCGTCAGACAAAGTTGTGAAGAGTATCGACAACTGTCGATGTCTTGGAGCTGTAGGGTAGACATAGCATGTAATTTGACACGTTTATATGACGTTATGAGAGAGAGAGAGAGTGTGTGTGTGTGTCAAAGAGAGAGTGGGAAGGAGGAGGGGTGTCAATGAGTATATATATATATATATATATATATATATATATATATATATATATATATATATATATATATATATATATATATATATATATATATATATATATATATATATGTCGTACCTAGTAGCCAGAACGCACTTCTCAGCCTACTATGCAAGGCCCGATTTGCCTAATAAGCCAAGTTTTCATGAATTAATTGTTTTTCGACTACCTAACCTACCTAACCTAACCTAACCTAGCTTTTTCGGCTACCTAACCTAACCTAACCCATAAAGATAGGTTAGGTTAGGTTAGGTAGGGTTGGTTAGGTTCGGTCATATATCTACGTTAATTTTAACTCCAATAAAAAAAAATTGACCTCATACATAATGAAATGGGTAGCTTTATCATTTCATAAGAAAAAATTTTGAGAAAATATATTAATTCAGGAAAACTTGGCTTATTAGGCAAATCGGGCCCTGAATTGTTGGCTGAGAAGTGCGTTCTGGCTACTAGGTACGACATATATATATATATATATATATATATATATATATATATATATATATATATATATATATATATATATATATATATATATATATATGTGTGTGTGTGTGTGTAATCAATGTTTACGAGGATTTATTATCAAAACTGTCACATGTTTACAATGCATTGTAAAATATAATGTTTTGTGATAGCAGGCGGGCTGTCCGCCTTGCTGGCACGATGTGTTGAATTTGGTAGCTAAGCAAAGCTTGTAAATCCACTACGGGCTCACCATAGCCCGTGCTACTTGCAATTTTTCTTTCGAGTGGCTGAATTTATAACAACAACAGCAAAGCTTGCTCTCTCTCTTGGTCAGGGAGCTGCAAGTGTTTGTAACATTCTTCACGTAGATTGTGAGTTCTTTGAGGGGGGGGGGGTCAGGTGTGTAATTTAGCCTGGAACTGTGTATTTGTGAGCTATAGTTGCCCCTCTGGTAGATCCCAGCTCTTGGGTCCCAAGGTGTGGGTCTGGTGGAGTCTCGCATATACAAAAATGAATAGAAAAGAGGGGACGAGGATGGGGGCCGAGGGGAGAGAAAGGGACGAGGCTGGGGCCGAGGGGAGAGAAGGGGACGAGGCTGGGATCCGAGGGGAGAGAAGGGGACGAGGCTGGGGGTCGAGGGGATAGAAGGGGGGACGAGGCTGGGGTCCGAGGGGAGAGCAATGAACGTCACGCGTCGCTCTGAGCCAATTACATTGTTTTCATAATGCTGAACGGCTTATAATTACGCTCTAGTCACATGCTTGTTAGCTTTGATAGGTCGCGCTCCCCCCCTCCCCTTCCCCCATCCCCCCTTCCCCCCTCGTCTCCCCTCCCCCACACTGCCCCCCCCCCCTGGCCGCCAGGCAACACGTGAGCCTAAAGTTGACCACTGGAACGAGGTGGTCGTAGGGTAAGAGTGGTGGTGGGTGTGAGGGTGATTTTGTTTTGCTTTTTTTCACTAAAGATGAAGAGGTGCAGACGAGGAACTAAGTTTAGGAATGTTGAATATAAAGCGAGTTATGATAGCAGGCGGATCCGCTGACACGGTGTGTGGGTGTGTGTGGGTGTAGGTGTGGGTGTGGGTGTGTGTGTGTGTGGGTGTGGGTGTAGGTGTGGGTGTGGGTGTGTGTGTGTGTGGGTGTAGGTGTGGGTGTGGGTGTGGGTGTGTGTGTGTGTGGGTGTGTGTGTGTGTGTGTGTGTGTGTGTGTGTGTGTGTGTGTGTGTGTGTGTGTGTGTGTGTGTGTGTGTGGGTGTGTGTGTGGGTGTGTGTGTGTGTGTGTGTGTGGGTGTGGGTGTGTGTGTGTGTGTGTGTGTGTGTGTGTGTGTGTGTACTCGCCTAATTGTGCTTGCGGGGGTTGAGCTTTGGCTCTTTGGTCCCGTCTCTCAACCGTCAATCAACAGGTGTACAGGATCCTGAGCCAATTGGGCTCTATCATATCTACACTGGGCTCTATCATATCAACACGTGTGTGTGTGTGTGTGGAGGTGTTTGGTGGGTAACATAAGCTTGCTCTCACTTGTCAGGGAGCTGCGGGTGTTTGCAAGGTTCTTGGCCCACCAACTGTGTTGGACGAGGTAGTGTGTCCATGAATCTGGCCATAGATATGATAGCCTTCCTTTCACTGCCCCCCCCCCTTCCCTCAGTTGCACCCCTCCCTTCCCTTCCCCTCACAATCGCCTCCCCTTTCTCCCCTTCTCCCACACACTCGCCCCTCGTCAGACTATCCGAGTAACCAGTCCAGAATAATGACCAAACTTTTTCTCACAATTGCTTTCGGACTGGAACAGTTTACCCCGACAATAGAAAATAAGAAATCCACGTTTTCTAAACTTTTACTTTTAAACTGGAAAGATAACTGCGCGCTAAATGCTGGGTAAATATGTGCTTCAGAATTGTTTATTGTTCTACTTATAATTTTGTTCTGCTTTGTCTAATCGAGGTCCCTTAGGGTCCTAGGACTAGAATTATACAGGATGCAAGCCATAACAGTCGGCTAGCTCCCAGAGGGTGTAGGGAAGCGTGCCCAAACGTCTCGCCCTATCCAGGAATCGAGCTTTGGTCCAGCACAAACCCTAGGGAAGGGTTTAAGGCTCTCCTCTTCCTGTACTCTCCATAGATACCGTCTTGTCGAGGCGGCTCTGATATCCAACATGCCCAACGTGTTTCGTAGTTCCGGCTTTGTTGCTGTTGACTTTTCCCCTTTTCACAATACATATTTAAATGCTCTAACTTTCTTAACAAGCGTGACTTGGCTTAATTCAGCCTACCCCTCCCCCCCTTTTTCTTTTTCTTATCCTCGTATTCTTACCTCATCCTATTCTGTCACTCATCCTTTTTGTACATTTCATCCTATTCTTACCTTTCACCTTACTCTTTTTACCTTCTAGAAATTACCTTTCGTCTCTTACCTGCTCCTCACCTTACCTGTCATGCTCATCAGCGAAATTAAGTAACGTTATCAGGTATTGGTCAGTGAGGAACACGTAAGGAACACGTATATCATTAACTTCTAAACACACTTAACAGCCATCAATAGTTAAGTCAATTTCTATAACTTGCAAACACAATAGCCAGCAATATTTGAGTCAGTTGACCAGACCACACACTAGAAGGTGAAGGGACGACGACGTTTCGGTCCGTCCTGGACCATTCTCAAGTCGATTGAGTCAGTTTCTCCCCCACTGCTCATTCCTAGTAAGGGTCGACGCTACAGCTGTGGACGTGATGATAGACGGTAGACTTTAGTAATTATTAACTTTGAACAGAACCGCAAAAATATGTCTATTTATGTTCCTAATAAAATCTAAACTAACCTATAACCATCCTAGGCTTAATACACGTTAATGCTTGATATAATACATATATGTGCTCTATTAGGCCTAGGAATATGTAAGTTGAGGTATTTAGCTTAATTTTTTAAAGCCTACACTTATGTAGGCTATAAAATGATTATCGACTATAAAATGGTTATAGTACCAAATTCTACTGTATAAATATATATCCACATAGGGTATCCTATCCACATATCACGTCCCACATAGTTGCAAAAAGTACTATCTTATCAGATGAATGGGTTGGCTGCTTGCTCCCCCCCTCCCCCTCCATCCCCCCCACCCCCTACATCTGAGTTCCAGCTCTCCCCAACACCACAACCTCCCCCACACAATCCCCCCCCCCCTTTAATCCCAAGAACACCAGCCCCCCCCCCTCCATATCTACGCCTCTCTCCCCCCCCAGGTCCCGGCACCCCACCAATAGAGCATCAGTACAGAGCACCTGTACTGATGCTCTACTGATACTGATATGATGGACTTGGGGGTGGACGGTAGAGCGACGGTCTCGCTTCATGCAGGTCGGCGTTCAATCCCCGACCGTTTTGGGTAATATATATATATAATACACACAGCCTACATTCGGTGAACAGCATCGTAACATCATCATATATATATATATATACTTCATATATATACTGAATCCGTTATTATCGCCAACAAACAAAATCACAATTACTTTTACCAGGTAACCAGGCGATAAAGCCAATTCCTCTCGCCTTGTAAACATTTTCAATATACGCCAAAGTAAAGTCCCCGACAACCCTCTCTCCCTCTCCCTCCTAAGTTGATATTAAGTTTGCTGCCGCTAAGTCAACTCAACTTCCTTCTGATGAACACGTTTCTAAGTTCATAATCAACTTTTTTTTGCTATTGTTATTTTACTGTTGTGAAGGGCCTTTGAGACTCCTCTCAAGACAGCTTCCTACAGGCTAACTTTAAATTAATTTGCTCGGTATTTTCAGTATCTTTGAATGTTTTGAACATCTTAGAGGAATTTGAACGTCATCTTTGAATGTCTTTGATTACTTGGAATGTCTTTGATTACTTGGAATGTCTTTGATTACTAGGAATATCTTTGATTTATATTTTTTTTTATATTGACACGACACATTTATACATTGAACGTCAACTGGATTTACTTATAAGTCCGATAGGGTTACAAGTCCGGCAGGCTAACAAGTCCGGCAGGCTTACAAGTCCGGCAGGCTTACAAGGAAAGCTTTACAGATTTACAAGTAGGATTAAGGCTTGGGATAATTTTGTTTTCAAAGTGGTATGAAAACCTAAGGTATTTTACAAGTAGAATTGACAAGCCTCGTGAAAGCCTAAAATTAAACGTTACATTAAAACTGGTTTAGATTTATAAGGCGGATGCAAGTTAATAAGATTATAGTGGTGTAGAGAGCCAGGGATCCTCTATCACGTTCACTGTAAGTTCATCTAACTGAACACGTTGCAAGTTCACCAGTTCAATCTCCGCTCAACGTTCAACCAAAGGATCTGACCGAGCGGAGGTGACGGGTTGATATTTGGGGTTTATTGAGCATTTATTTTATTTTCTTAGTCGAGTGACGGTCCATTGACAGACTGGTCAAAGCTATTTTTTCTATTTTTGGCAACACTGACCGAAATGTTTTTGGTATTTGGTACTCTGTTAATGGATCAGTGTTTTGGGTAATGATTGACAGTTAATAGGGGGGATGGTAATTAGTGCTGTTAGTGTGAATGTATGTGTGTGTTCTCTCCTACTTGTCCCTGCAAGGGGTGGACGTCGGCTCTTGGGCTCTGCCTTTCAGCTAATCAAATATTTACCCTTTACCTGTTGGCTATTTTTTTTGTAATGGCTTCCAAGCCATTATATTTCTGCCATTTCTGAATGTAAATCTGAGTATGGTTTTAGCCTTGGTTACTTTCTCCTAGTTCATCACATTTATTTACCACTTTTAGGTTAAAAATATAATTTTTCTTGCCTCAATATGGCTTACCAGTTCCTGAAGGCATGGTTAAAAATATATTTTTTCTTACCTCAATATGGCTTATCAGTTCCTGAAGGCATGGTTAAAAATATATTTTTTCTTACCTCAATATGGCTTATCAGTTCCTGAAGGCATGGTTAAAAATATGTTTTTTCTTGCCTCAATATGGCTTATCAGTTCCTGAAGGCATGGTTAAAAATATGTTTTTTCTTGCCTCAATATGGCTTATCAGTTCCTGAAGGCATGGTTAAAAATATGTTTTTTCTTGCCTCAATATGGCTTATCAGTTCCTGAAGGCATGGTTAAAAATATGTTTTTTCTTGCCTCAATATGGCTTATCAGTTCCTGAAGGCATGGTTAAAAATATATTTTTTCTTACCTCAATATGGCTTATCAGTTCCTGAAGGCATGGTTAAAAATATATTTTTTCTTACCTCAATATGGCTTATCAGTTCCTGAAGGCATTCATGCCTTCGCATTCTGCTGTTGCACTTACTGAACATTCATTGTTTGCTCTGCCAGTGCCTCTTACAGGCTTAGGATCTTACATGTCTAGATCATGTCTTCCCTTTCAATTTTTTTTAATTGCAAGATCTAGCCACCATAATCTTTCACTGAGTACCAAGTCATCATTCTTGTTTCACTCCGAGTTCGATTTCCATGGTATCATAGGGATTCTCAGACCTTTTGGTACGCCCTATAAAGAATGTTGATCTTTCACTCTTTCTCTCTTCCTCCTGCAACGGTGTTTATTAGTGTTGCATGATTGGGGAGAAGAAGAACTCCCAGAACCCCATCAACCAGGTATCAACCAGGTAACCAGGATCCATGACGAATACCTAGTGGCCATTGGCCCTGTTGGCGTTTTATGTCTATCTTGTCTATCTTATGGCAATGTCTATCTTGCTGTGTCTGTAGGACAGATGTGGCCTTGCTGGCAGGTGTGGTTTTGCTGGCAGGTGTAGCCTTGCTGGCAGGTGTGGCCTTGCTGGCAGGTGTGGCCTTGCTGGCAGGTGTAGCCTTGCTGGCAGGTGTGGCCTTGCTGGCAGGTGTGGCCTTGCTGGCAGGTGTAGCCTTGCTGGCAGGTGTGGCCTTGCTGGCAGGTGTGGCCTTGCTGGCAGGTGTGGCCTTGCTGGCAGGTGTGGCCTTGCTGGTAGGTGTGGCCTTACTGGCAGGTGTGGCCTTGCTGGCAGGTGTGGCCTTGCTGGCAGGTGTAGCCTTGCTGGCAGGTGTGGCCTTGCTGGCAGGTGTGGCCTTGCTGGCAGGTGTAGCCTTGCTGGCAGGTGTGGCCTTGCTGGTAGGTGTGGCCTTACTGGCAGGTGTGGCCTTGCTGGCAGGTGTGGCCTTGCTGGCAGGTTCGGTTTCAACTCCTTTTGACCATGTCGTAGCTCAGTCGATTAAGGCAGCGTTTGGGATGCTCTCGGACGTAGGTTCGAATCCTCATCATGGCCCTTGTGGATTTGTTCATTTGCTTGTCTGGAGTCTTTCGCGATTCTCAACGAAGTTTTCACAGAAATGGTTCTCGTGGCATAGTCCTTATTTATTCATCTCTTCGAAAATAGTGTTTATATTGACAAATTCATGTTTTTCTATGCTATAGGTATATGACCTCAATCTGTATAGTTCCGTCAACATCTTCTAAACCTCTTATAGCCTTTTGTAGGCCATTGTAGCCCCTTGTAGCCTCTTGTAGCCCCTTGTAGCCTCTTGTAGCCCCTTGTAGCCTCTTGTAGCCCCTTGTAGCCTCTTGTAGCCTCTTGTAGCCCCTTGTAGCCTCTTGTAGCTCCTTGTAGCCCCTTGTAGCCTCTTGTAGCTCCTTGTAGCTCCTTGTAGCCTCTTGTAGCCCCTTGTAGCCTCTTGTAGCTCCTTGTAGCCCCTTATAGCCCCTTGTAGCCCCTTGTAGCCTCTTGTAGCCCCTTGTAGCCCCTTGTAGCCCCTTGTAGCCTCTTGTAGCCCCTTGTAGCCTCTTGTAGCTCCTTGTAGCCCCTTGTAGCCTCTTGTAGCCCCTTGTAGCCCATTGTAGCCCCTTGTAGCCTCTTGTAGCCCCTTGTAGCCTCTTGTAGCTCCTTGTAGCCCCTTGTAGCCTCTTGTAGCTCCTTGTTGCCTCTTGTAGCCCCTTGTAGCCCATTGTAGCCCCTTGTAGCCTCTTGTAGCCCCTTGTAGCCTCTTGTAGCTCCTTGTAGCCTCTTGTAGCCCCTTGTAGCCTTTTGTAGGCCCTTATAGCCTCTTGTAGCCCCTTGTAGCCTCTTGTAGCCCCTTGTAGCCTCTTGTAGCCCCTTGTAGCCTCTTGTAGCCTCTTGTAGCCCCTTGTAGCCTCTTGTAGGCCCTTGTAGCCTCTTGTAGCCCCTTGTAGCCTCTTGTAGCCCCTTGTAGCCTTTTGTAGGCCCTTATAGCCTCTTGTAGCCCCTTGTAGCCTCTTGTAGCCTCTTGTAGCCCATTGTAGCCCCTTGTAGCCTCTTGTAGCCTCTTGTAGCCTCTTGTAGCCTCTTGTAGCCCCTTGTAGCCCCTTGTAGCCCCTTGTAGCCTCTTGTAGCCCCTTGTAGCCTCTTGTAGCCTCTTGTAGCCCCTTGTAGCCCCTTGTAGCCCCTTGTGGCTGCTCCTCGTTAAGCAAGCGGTTAAGTTCGGATTATCCTCTTGGTTCAGTTAGGCTTTGCATAATCTCCTTGGTCCTGAGTTTTAGTTACTTTTTCCCCACTGTTATTGATAGTTTCCCTCGGATGTGATCCCCTCTCTCACACACACACACACACACACATACACACACACACACACACACACACACACACACACACACACACACACACACACACACACACACAGCCTCGTAGCCTGGTGGATAGCGCGCAGGACTCTTAATTCTGTGGCGCGGGTTCGATTCCCGCACGAGGCAGAAACAAATGGGCAAAGTTTCTTTCACCCTAAGTGCCCCTGTTACCTAGCAGTAAATAGGTACCTGGGAGTTAGTCAGCTGTCACGGGCTGCTTCCTGGTGTGTGTGTGTGTGTGTGTGTGTGTGTGGTGTGGAGGAAAAAAAAAAAAAAAAAAAGTAGTTAGTAAAACAGTTGATTGACAGTTGAGAGGCGGGCCGAAAGAGCAAAGCTCAACCCCCGCAAAAACACAACTAGTAAACACACAACTAGTAAACGCACACACACACGCAGATCTGTGCGTGTGTGTGTGCGGGTTGTCTTCTGTAATATGAAGCTTCCATCTGTGGCCTGGCGACGGTACCTGGCGAGTTCCAGCTGTGTCCTGGCTTCCAGCTGTGCCCTGTCTTCCAGCTCTGTCCTGGCTTCCAGCTGTGCCCTGTCTTCCAGCTCTGTCCTGGCTTCCAGCTGTGCCCTGTCTTCCAGCTGTGTCCTGGCTTCCAGCTGTGTCCTGTCTTCCAGCTGTGTCCTGGCTTCCAGCTGTGTCCTGGCTTCCAGCTGTGGCCTGGCTTCCAGCTGTGTCCTGGCTTCCAGCTGTGTCCTGGCTTCCAGCTGTGTCCTGGCTTCCAGCTGTGTCCTGGCTTCCAGCTGTGTCCTGGCTTCCAGCTGTGTCCTGGCTTCCAGCTGTGCCCAGCTGTGTCCTGGCGTGGCGTATCTGTGTACGCGACGCTGATTGTTCCGACACGGGGTTCCGAAGGACGTCTGCTCTCTCGGGATTTAGCTAATTCTTTGTGCATTCTTGGGAACTTTTACCCTTAACCTGATTTTGTTCCGATTTTTTTTGTCTGCGTGTTTTGATTAGTTATACTTTAAGCCCGTGATACGTATGTGTGGTTACATGTTTGTTTTTAGTTTATATGAAGGTCTGGAGGCCTTGTCAGAGACAGGGCCGCGGGCACATTGATCCTTGGAATCACCTCGGGATACACGTATAGTAGTTTTTTTATCGTTTCATTCACCGTCGTGTTATCGTGGGTTTGGAGGCTCGCAGACATCACTATGAAGATGTGAGAAAATTATGCCTATGGCATTCTTCTTATATCTGAGGCGAGCAAGTTTTAATTAAACGCCTTCCCCCCCTACCCCCCATTCCCCCCCCCCCCCCCCCACCTTATCCTCCTCCCCATTCATATTCTCCAGCCCTTCTTCCTCTCCCTTCTCCCCCTCCCTTACCCTCTCCCTTCTCCCCCACTCTCCCTTACCCTCTCCCTTCAAATTTTTGTTAAAAAGATACTCAGATTTTTTGGCTCATCGGATAATTAAACGAAGGAGTCCAAACTGGATTACGCTGAGTCTTGGGAGAAGTGAGGAAGGAGAGGGGGCATGGGGAGAGGGGAGAGGAGGGAGAGGGGGCATGGGGAGAGGGGAGAGGAGGGAGAGGGGTCATGGGAAGGAGAGGGAGAAGGAGGGGAAAAGGTATATCAGAGAGAAAATAGAAATGCAAAGTGAATAGTGGTGGGGAAGTGAAGACAGAGGGGAATGAGAGAGGGAGAGGGAATGAGAGATGAGGAAGTGAGACGAGGAGAGGCGACTGAGAAACACCTTATGAGAGAGGAGTTGATAAAAGGGGGGGAGTGGGGGGGGGGAGTTGTGAGGATAGTGATAGGAAGTTAGAATAGTGCGAAAAGGGGGGAAGGTGGAGTCGGGAATAGGTATAGTGCCACCATTTTGTATTTCAAGTTGTAACTGGTTAAACTATTCAATCGCTAACCAGTTTGCTCGTCCGACCGAGTGACATACGTCAATTTTCAAGTGTCATGTGTCCTCACCAGAAGCGCACGAACCTACACAACCCACCTAACCTATCGAGACTGGTGTGTTTATACGTCCTTAAAGCAGCCGACATTTGGCGTTGTGGTCGACAGAGTATGAATTGTGGTTCATTAAGCTAAAGAGGCTTGGAACCAGCGCGGCTGAATTAATCTGGCGTAGACTTGCGTGCATCTACGCCAGACCTTGCACGCAGGTCTACGCCACTCACCCCCGGCGTAGACCTGGTCGTAACGTGACATATGGTCGAAGGTATACGCTTGACAATTACGCTTCCTGGCGCCCTTGTGGCTTGAGAAGCTCCTGCCGGCGCCGGGAAAGCAACGACTCCTGGCCACTAATGACTCGTCTTGAGAGGAAGTTGTGGCCTGCTCGCTGTGTGGGGCTGTGGGCAGGATTTACATGTAAGACTGGCGGGGTGGGGAAGATACTCTTGAGTAGACAGGTGGTTGAGAAGGGCCTTGTAGTTAAGACAGTGGGTAGTTCATTAAGGGGACGGGTGAGGAGGTGGGTGTAATGGCTACTATGAGTGGTGACTGCCAGGTGGATAATTGTTGAGATGGAGAGCAGCAGTTAAGGGCTTGGACTGGCCGCTCCGTCTTGGGGTAAACGCGTGCTCGTATTTTAAAGACGTGTGGGGTGGGGGGGGGGGGAAGATGATTTACATACGGCTGCGTCTCTCATAGTGGCTCTTTTGGGTCTCTTTAATGCTTATAGGTTGTCTCTTTAATGCTTACGATGTCTTGCAAGTATGGGGGTATTTTTGCTCTCTTTGTGTGTGTGTGTGTGTGTGTGTGTGTGTGTGTGTGTGTGTGTGTGTGTGTGTGTGTGTGTGTGTGTGTGTGTGTGTGTGTGTGTGAGCTCTGCTCTTTCCGCCCGCCACTCAATTGTCAATCAATCAACTGTTACTAACTACTAACTAACTAATTTTTGTTTGTTTTTTCACACACACACACACACACACACACACACACACACACACACACACACACACACACACACAAAGTTGACAGTTGATAGGCGGGCCGAAAGAGCAAAGCTCAACCCCCGCAAACACAACTAGGTGAATACACACACACACACACACACACACACACACACACACACACACACACACGCACACACACACACACACACATACACACACACACACACACCACACACACACCACACACACACCACACACACACACACACACACCACACACACACAGGAAGCAGCCCGTAACAGCTGTCTAACTCCCAGGTACCTATTCACTGCCAGGTAACAGGAGCATAAAGGTGAAAGAAACTCTGCCCATTTGTTTCTGCCTGATCCGGGAATCAAACCCGGGCCACAGAATTACGAGTCCTGCGCGCTGTCCACTCAGCTACCAGACCCCAAGAATCGTGGTGGGAGTGGGAGTGTTAGAGAAAAATATATATGTAGTACACATAATAGAGACATAATCGCCTCGCTTTCACACCATTTGTTGGGGTGCCTGGGCGTGAATGTTCTGACGGCGTTCGAAGACCACGTGTTCCTTTGGTGGAAAAATATCCAAAAAATTATTTTGCGTGGCGGAAGATGAGGGTGGAGACGGAGTCCGGGTTGTTGTTTAAGATTCGCCACCCGGGGACAAAGTTCCAAGTAGCATGGGCTATGGTGAGCCCGTAGAGTGGTCCGGAGCGGCGGCGTCCTACTCCCAGGCAGTTCCCCAGAGAGTGAGCGTCAACTTGTACAGTAACCAGAGGTCCCCGAGTGGTAATGACGCCTTGAACGTCCGACACTCTCCATCAGGAGGACAAGAGCCTGACTCAAGTACTTACGAAACCTGTACATCTTTTCTCAATCTTTGGCGGCTCTGTTTATATACATTTTAACAGTTTACGATCTCCGAAGCACCAGGAGGCTATTTATAACAATAACAACAGTTGATTGGGTATTTTTCATGCTTGTAAACTGTTTAATAAATGTAACCAAAGCCGTCAAAGATTGAGGAAAGATGTACACGTTCGTAAGTGCTTGAGTAACTGCTTCGTGAATCCCCAGTTTTCTAGCGAGGTACTAACGAGCCTGGTAGCGAGTCTAATCACCTCCGGACGTTCCCACGCGAATTTCACTTCATTTATCAACTATATTATTGTTGTTCAAGTAACAGTTTAATACAACAAACGTTTATTGGTGATAGACACAGGAATAATTTATTGAATTACATATATATTGTAAATAAAATATTTGTTCCTGCTATTTATATAATATTTATATAATATATTATATAATAATTTATATTATATAATATTAATAATTATATATTATATACTATATATTAATATATATATATAATATAATAATTATATATTAAATATATTAATAATTATATAATATTATATAATAATTTATATAATATTTCCTTCCTGCTACTAGAGAATGGAACTTCCAGTTATTCCGGTTTCCAATATGTAAATATTACACAAGATACTGACATCTATTGGCGGAATTAGTAGTTTGGGGAACCCGGTGGAAGACATGGCCACACTCCCTTATCCCTACAATACAAGTCACTTTAATTAACGGGAGCAAGGGGCACAATACAAGAGATACCGTTATTGTTGCGTGACTGTATTGGAAAGCAAGTGAAACATTAACATGGAGAATTGCTATTAATTTAACTCTCTTTTAAAGAATTGGTGCTCACAATGCTCTCTCTCTCTCTCTCTCTCTCTCTCTCTCTCTCTCTCTCTCTCTCTCTCTCTCTCTCTCTCTCCTCTCTCTCTCTCTCTCTCTCTCTCTCTCTCTCTCTCTCTCTCTCTCTCTCTCTCTCTCTCTCTCTCTCTCTCTCTCTATATATATATATTACTGTGACCACCTGCAGGCACTCAGGACGTGTACTCTGCAACGAAGACATGGTGAGACATAGTTGATACATGGAAAGTACTCCAAGGTTTAGTTCCTAATATTCCCACTAAAACTTGTTAGCGAGAGAGAGAGAGAGAGAGAGATGTAAAGTAATCTTAGTGAAGAGGAAGGTGCAGATATTAGCAGTGTTGCTTAGATATGATCAAGGTAAACCACAGGTAATCATCTTCATCATCAATATGGTGACTACTGATGCCATCACCATCACTACCCACACCTTCCTGCCTCCCCCCCCCCACTACCTCTACCTTCTTCACCATCCTTACGTCCCCCCCCCCTCCACTCCCGATACACCGAACACCATACTTATCACCCTAGCTGCTACTAGTCACTCCCTCCCCCCCCCCCCCTACCATTCCCCACACCCAGCCCCCCCTACCCAGACCTCCTATGTCTACCCCTACCACCAACCCCATCACCCTGCACCATTATCGTCGCTATTACCACCACCATTCACCCCCCCCCCCACACCACCACCACCACCACCACCACCACCACCACCACCACCATACCGAACACCGACAACAAGTCATAATATATACATACAGAGCCAAGACCTGTCTGAATCCTTGCAGACAGGAGCACTCAGGTGACAACATCCCTCTGACCATAAATGTTATAGTATTAAGCAAACAATGAGACGTCAAGGTCTTCGAGCATATGTCAACTGTGGTGCCAAGTCCTCCAGGAATACCGAGGAATGACATGCAGGCGAAGCTGCAAAACTTGCAGCTAAGAGGAGGAATGTAGACATGTACATACCACAGTCTTGCACACATTATTTATGCAAATTAAATTATTTATTATTAATGCAAAGCAAAAGACGTATAGTGACCATAATACAGCAGTTGCAACACCAGGATCTGTGGGTGGTGGAAGAAGTCAAGCAACTGTGAACCACTTATGTTTATGAAAGAGGACAATAAGAGGAAGAGAACTGCACTTACACGTAAGGCTCGGATACCTATGTGCATGGGAAATAGGCTTATAGTTCCAGAAGAGGAAATGTCAGCATTGTGGAGACACACCAAACAGACCACTGGAACATTATCTAACACAGTGCACAGTTACACACCAAACAGATCACTGGAACATTATCTAACACAGTGCACAGTTACACACCAAACAGATCACTGGAACATTATCTAACACAGTGCACAGTTACACACCAAACAGATCACTGGAACATTATCTAACACAGTGCACAGTTACACAGTAAACAGACTTACAGGAACATTATCTAACACAATGCACAGTTACAAATCAAACAAGATCGCCACTGAAATGTAACAGTGCAGAAACTGTTATACACATTGAGCATAATCTTACTGAAGCCAACATATGAGTCATAAATACTCATCCACCGTCTAATTAAAACAGGAATGGATAAAGCTTAGTGGGCCAGACAGAGGCTTAAGGCTCGCACAGGAATATCCCTGAAAAAAAATCCACCACCACCTTGGTCGCCTTGGAGCCGGTCGGCCGAGCGGACAGCACACTGGACTTGTGATCCTGTGGTTCTGGGTTCGATCCCAGGCGCCGGCGAGAAACAATGGTCTGAGTTTCTTTCACCCTATGCCCCTGTTACCTAGCAGTAAAATAGGTACCTGGGTGTTAGTCATCTGTCACGGGCTGCTTCCTGGGGGTGGAGGCCTGGTCGAGGACCGGGCCGCGGGGACACTAAAGCCCCGAAATCATCTCAAGATAACCTCAAGATAACCTTGACTAGCCTCCACCGCCAGCCAGCCGCTGCTGCCCTGCTATTAATACAAGTATATATTTACGATGATCCTGTAATATTCTCGCGTCGATTTAATTCATATTCGACGCGGGGTCGACCCTGCGCCACGAACCCTGTCTGAGATTTACCACCCACTCTGTACTCAGTAGCGCCAGCCAGCCACAATAGGAAGGTTAACCCGTTATTTAGAGCGGGGAAGCGACTAAATGTTTGCCGTAGAGATATGTGTATGTGGTGGGTTTAGTGTAGCCTGGTGAATCAGGGACATCTGTAATTCAGGTCAATCTCTTCATTTTTAACGGGGTGGAAAAATGGAGTGTTTTGCCTAACCGGAAACCCGGTTCATAGGTTTCTGGTTAGGCCAAGCAGTTACCTACCTAACCTTGAGGTTACCTTGAGGTGCTTCCGGGGCTTAGCGTCCCTGCGGCCCGGTCGTCGACTAGGTCGACCTAACTAAGTTTCTTTTCTTATTTTTTCGTGGGTGTGGATCACTAATTCCTCTGAGCTTCAGTAGTAGTCAGGGAAAGTCGAAAATTCCAAGCTGCTTCTGGAGACATTCCTTATTAAGACCACTTATTACCACGGTCGATAGAGTTTCGACCTCACACACATGGGGTCCCCGGTTCGAGTACCCTAGAGCCCAAGTTAATAGCACCTATATAGTTTATGTGCTCCTCTAGCTCCAGCTCGGGGGGGGAGAACAATAAGTTAAGCAACATTATCGGTATAGTCGAAATTCTACTTGTCGAGAACGGAAAATTGTTTCTTGCGCTCAAGTGACCTGTTCCCCCTCAGTGCGGGCCAGCCAGAGGCTCAAAGCCCGCGCAGGAATATCCCGAAAAACAAAACAGAAATTGAACACGTTTCAACGCTAATAAACAAAGTATCACTAAAAGGAAAACTGTGTTTTTAACCGACCAGTTATTAAACAGAAGTAGGGATCCTGCGGCAGCTTTAGCGGGGGGAAGTGAGTTGTGGTGTTTAACTGGCCTGCAAATGCAGTAATATGATTATTCCTATTTCCACTCGGGATTACGCCAACACCTGCCTGGATTATCTGTTCGGATATATGGTGGATTCGGATGCCGAGCGCATAGCTCAGTGGGTTGAAAATTTGGATATGAAAATGGCGGGTTGATACACAAGTCCTTCAGTGAGATGTATTTGTCTGTTTTCTTCATGCCACTTAACTTAATGGTTTTCTTGAGTGAATTCTTATTTCCTCCTTCCCTGTCTCTCTCTGTGTTTCTTCTTCTTCTTCTCTCTCTCTCTCTCTCTCTCTCTCTCTCTCTCTCTCTCTCTCTCTCTCTCTCTCTCTCTCTCTCTCTCTCTCTCTCTCTCTCTCTCTCTCTCTCTCTCTCTCTCTCTCTCTCCCTCTCCCTCTCCCTCTCTCTCTCTCTCTCTCTCTCTCTCTCTCTCTCTCTCTCTCTCTCTCTCTCTCTCTCTCTCTCTCTCTCTCTCTCTCTCTCTCTCTCTCTCTCTCTCTCTCTCACTCTCACTCACTCTCTCTCTCTCTCTCTCTCTCTCTCTCTCTCTCTCTCTCTCTCTCTCTCTCTCTCTCTCTCTCTCTCTCTCTCTCTCTCTCTCTCTCTCTCTCTCTCTCTCTCTCTCTCAACGTCTCTCCTCCTCCACCATTCAAACACGCATTCACTTCTGAGTGTTCTGTTAAAATCTATGTTTTATCCGGCCATTATGGCGGATGGTTTAAGCTGACCACCATTAATAACTCTTAACAAACTAGGTATTTAATCCTGGTGTTTTATGAACCAGAAGATGAATGGGTGGCTGACTTTGAAGCTAATATCTCATCTACTCGATCGTGTCATCCGAAGATAAATATTCGCTTCAGTGAGGTATTTCGGATGAGCGAGAGATATTTATTTTGCGGTGACGTGGTGGTGTTTTTAGGGTGGGTGGAAGGGGAATATCAGAAGAAAGCGCCAAGCCATTAGGATTATGGAGCACAGGGAAGGGATGAGGAGGAGGATTTGGGGTGGGACGGGTGATGTAAAAGGAATGGTGCCCAACCACTTGTGGACGGTCGGGGATTGAACGCCAACCTGCATGAAGCCAGACCGTCGCTTTACCGTCCAGCCCAAGTGGTTGGAGTTAGAATTGGGGAGCTGGTGGGATCTTCTGTGGCTGGGGATTACTGCCACCACCACCTTCTGTGGCTGGGGATTACTGCCACCACCACCTTCTGTGGCTGGGGATTACTGCCACCACCACCTTCTGTGGCTGGGGATTACTGCCACCACCACTTTCCTTGGCAAGGGTTGGTGCTTGGGAGTGGGGGTGGGGGTGGGGGGGGTCGACACAGAGGGTTGCAATTGACCCACTGGTCGACAAGGAGCCTGAATCCTGTGACATTTTACCAATGATAAAGACAGCCGCCGAGATAGTCCATTCGTCGCTGGGGAAACTTCTGCGACAGTCGGTGTACTAACCTCTCGCAACAATAACATACACATTATGATGTGGGGCTAATACACTTTCATACAGAAATACAGAGGAAGCAAAGTATGAGTGTTGGAAAGTATAAATCAAATTCGAACAGTGGTTTGGCGCCGCACGACTCCAGGATGAGCTATATGCCAGTGGTATAGCGCCGCTGAGGGCATTAGACGTTGTGGTCTTTGGCCACAGGAGGTCATTAGACGGGTTACTAAGATGAACAGCTTCAGGAGATGAAGTTGCAAGGCAGTTAGTGTGTGTGGAGGTGGACTAGGGGAAGCTGGAGGTGGGGACTTCTGTTGGGGACTTCTGTTGGGGACTCCTGTTGGGGACTTCTGTTGGGGACTCCTGTTGGGGACTCCTGTTGGGGACTCCTGTTGGGGACGCCTGTTGGGGACTGACGCTGTATCCGTCCATGTAGCCATGGAACGGGGGACGACGTCCCCCTCTCCTCTATCCTCCTCCTCCCTCCTCCTCTGCTGCTGGAAGTCTTGGGTCTTGCAAGTTTTCTGTTGTGTCATTGTCAGGCTTCTGTTTTTGTTGTGTTTGTCGCTGTCAGATGTGTGTTTCTGGTATCTACAGCTGTGTTTGTTTCTGTTGAGTTTCCAGTGTTTTTGTTTAATTCTTTGTTGATAGGCGCTTCTGCTTTTGTTTCTTTTAAATTAAAGAGTGTGTGTGTGTGTGCGCGCGCGCATGTTTCTGTGTCTGCGCCTGATTGCGCGCACACGCTCCTTTATGCACTTTACACCCCTACTCTGTGATACCCCTTTTTAGGCATTACAGGGCATAGCGCCACTGAAGTATAGCGCTATGCCATGTAATGGCTTGTAAAGTAACACGCTTGCTCACGTATGCTTAGGAATACGCACACATGCATGTGCTTCCTCTTGTGCAAACACGCCACACACACGCAAACATGCATCACACACACATGCGCCTTCAAACTCAATAAAATACACTAGAAATAGCTCCATGCTTTTTTTTTTAATACTTTTAAAACGTCCACTATATCCAGGATGGAAAATACTGCATACGGACTACCGACAAATTCAGTTTTCCTGTCACAAATTACATTACTGAGGTCTTGAAGTCTTGAGAAGGCTTAAAGTCTCTAGAGGTCTTCAAGGCTCGAAGTCTCTAGAGGTCTTCAAGTCTCGAAGTCTCTAGAGGTCTTTAAGTCTCGAAGTCTCTAGAGGTCTTCAAGTTTCGAAGTCTCTAGAGGTCTTCAAGTCTCGAAGTCTCTAGAGGTCTTCAAGTCTCGAAGTCTCTAGAGGTCTTCAAGGCTCGAAGTCTCTAGAGGTCTTTAAGTCTCGAAGTCTCTAGAGGTCTTCAAGTTTCGAAGTCTCTAGAGGTCTTCAAGTCTCGAAGTCTCTAGAGGTCTTCAAGGCTCGAAGTCTCTAGAGGTCTTCAAGTGTGGAGAAGTCCAGAAGAGCGGAAATCATGGAACCTGGCTATGGCTTCGTCGGGTAACTAGCCTGTACGGAACACACCGAGCTTTGTACGGCTTAATTCATGAGGCTGCACCAAGAAGCAACAACAGCGGCAGCTGCAGCAGCGGCGGCGGCAACAGCTGCAATGACACACCAAACCAATACAGTCTGCCACACTAGCCATTCAGTCTATTCAAAACAGTCAGCCAACCAATTTCACCTGCAAGCCAGTTAACAATACAGCCAACCAGCCAATAAAACCAGCCAACCGGTCAATTTCACCGGCCAACCAGTCAACACATGAAGGCCTCAAGTCAATAAAACCAACCAACCCACCAATTCCTCAAGCCCACCAACCAATAAAATCAGCCAGATTCACTTCAACTCTTCACCGCTGCCATTACTCACTGGTTCAACACACGGTCTTGGTGTGTGTGTGTGTACTCACCTAATGTGCTTGCGGGGGTTGAGCTCTGGCTCTTTGGTCCCGCCTCTCAACCGTCAATCAACAGGTGTACAGGTTCCTGAGCCTACTGGGCTCTATCATATCTACATTTGAAACTGTGTATGGAGTCAGCCTCCACCACATTACTTCCTAATGCATTCCATTTGTCAACCCCTCTGACACTAAAAAAGTTCTTTGTAATATCTCTGTGGCTCATTTGGGCACTCAGTTACCACCTGTGTCCCCTAGTGCGTGTGCCCCTTGTGTTAAATAGCCTGTCTTTATCAACCCTGTCGAGTCCCTTGAGAATTCTTGTGTGTGTGTGTGTGTGTGTGTGTGTGCACTCACACCTACTAGCTAGCTGGGTCGAGCTAGGCTCCTGGCCCCGTCTTCCTGACGTTCTTAGATTAATGCAAAGACTCATTTCTCACGCTTTTGTCATATTTACATTTAAAATTTTGAATCGAATTAACTTCAATGACCACCTCGTTCCTCTATTCCTAGCTTTGAACAACGCTGCTTTGTCTACTTTGTCAATTTCCCTTTTTAATCTTCTATGTTGTTATCATGTCCCCCGCTATCTCCTCCTCGTAAGGGCCAATTCTTAGTCTTTTAATTATCCTTTCAACTCAGGAACGAGACTCGTGGCATCTCTTAATTGGAGATCTTCTAGTTTCTCCTTGTCTTTTTTTCATGTAAGGGTTGCATGCTGGGGATATATATTCAAGAATTGCTCTCACCTTTCCTGTACATAGGGCCCGGAAAGCCCCTTTGTCCTAGTTTCTAAAAAGATACATAGACGCTGGCTAGTATGCCTTGTGCAGCTGTTGTTATTCTACTCATGTGGGCTTCTGGCATCAGATTTGGGGTCATGACCTCTCCTCAGCAGGTCTTTCTCCTTTTCAGGTTGAAGAATTTGTTATCCCTTCATCCTATACTGCTTTTCGCACTCCTGTTCCAATTCTCATAACTTTGCATTTTCCACATTTTCAATATGTGATACTTCGTATGTACGACGGTTCGACAAATGATTTTAAAAACCCTTCTAACCCAACCCAACTCAACCCAATCTTCCCTACTCTAACACAACTCAACCCAACCTAACCTAACTCAATCCAACTCAACTCAACTTAACCTAACCCAATCCAACTCAACCTAACCTATCTCAGCTTAACCCAGCCTAACCCACCAATGTATAACATTTCAAATTAGAGAACGCGCTATGTGTTAAACGCCATTGTACGATTAGTCCATAATCCCCTCCAATTAACATAGCAATTAGGCCCTGAAGTCCTTCCACGAGCACCCTTGCATCCGTCCCACTTGCCGCAGACCTCCACACTTCCTTCCTTATTCTGACACTCTTAAAGTGGAAAGTAGTAGACAGTACTCGTCCAAGATACCCGAGCTTGTCGAGTCCGACAGTACCTGGTTTAGCAATATCGATTCGTCACGACCCGTCCCAGCTTGTCGACCCCGTCAATAACCTGTCCCAGCTTGTCGACCCCGTCAATAACCTGTCCCAGCTTGTCGACTCCGTCAATAACCTGTCCCAGCTTGCAGACTCCGACAGGGTACCTGATGCTATGTTGCAGACCAAGCACTGACTAAGATGATTACGCAGCCTAACTCTTGCAAAAGTGTCGTCGGTGGTAGCTAGGAACTTGGGTTCGCGTTGAGAGAATATTTAAACTAAGTTTGTACTGCTCTGACGAGGAGGGAGCGGCCAGCCCCCCCCCCCCCCCATGAGAGTCTTATGAGGGGCCACTAATAGCTTGATGGATCACTGTGGGATTCTGTGTTTTGCTGCGTGGCTCCAAGTTTGCGTGGTTGGTTGAGTTGAAGGAGGTCGTTTGTGAGAGGTGATTGGAGGGGGTCGTTTCTCGCGTTGTCTGGTGAGGTAAGATTTGCCTAAGTTACCCCAACTTGTTGATTATTTAGTCATTTATTATGCACCTCATACCCATCCCGTGGGTGGTAGTAGAGGAAGCTGATGATGACTCCTATTGCCTCCCTCACTATCTCCAACACTGTCCCTCCTCACCACCTCCAACACTGCTCCTCCTCACCACCTCCAACACTACCTCTCTCACCATCTTCCTCCCCGCTTCTCTTAACGGCTGGACTGAACACGAGAAGAAACTGTATTTGCCGTGTAAATATACATTCTTCGTGCTGTAATTCGTATCTTCTGCAACATATTTGGAGGCGAAATATATATATATATATATATATATATATATATATATATATATATATATATATATATATATATATATAAAATTATTGGCTCTTAATTAATGATTCTAACACGAATCTTCTCAATATTTTTACGTTTTTCTTCTCTATTGAGGGAAGTTGAAAAATTAACTCTCCAAACTTCATTTTAACACTTTAGTATAGTCTGATGCCTGGAGATGCGTTTCGCAAGGTACTCCTTACATTCTCAAAGATAATGTTTTTGTCAATGTCTCTCCAACACCATATTGACATAGCAACATGGTGATGCGGCCCCAATGGGTAAACAGGTGCACCAGCTAGCGACAAGAAGGACGAAGGTGCTTCAAAACACCCCGAGATTTCCATCATTCCTTACGAAAGAGCAAGACCTGCTCCCCAGGAGCTACAGTCAGTATACTCGTATGTGGGTGAGTAAATGTTTGGTGAATCTTGGCCTTGGATCCCATATACCTTTTTAAAAATTGGAAGAAAAAGATGTCAAATATTTTGACATTTTCAGTTTTTGTACATATAGTTATACTGGATGATATACTCAGTTATACTTGATGATATACACACAGTTATACTGGATGATATACACAGAGTTATACTGGATGATATACTCACAGTTATACTGGATGATATACTCACTTATACTGGATGATATACTCAGTTATACTGGATGATATACACACAGTTATACTGGATGATATACACAGTTATACTGGATGATATACACAGTTATACTGGATGATATACATACAGTTATACTGGATGATATACACAGTTATACTGGATGATATACACAGTTATACTGGATGATATACATACAGTTATACTGGATGATATACACAGTTATACTGGATGATATACTCAGTTATACTGGATGATATACACAGTTATACTGGATGATATACACAGTTATACTGGATGATATACTCATCGTTATACTGGATAAAGTTAGACTTCGCCTGCCAGGTATATTCGCCATTCACTATAACAATCATAAAGGGATTTTTAAACCAGTTTACAGCCTCAAACTTTCCATAGTCAAGGATTCACCTTTTAAAAGATTAGCGAGGCACCAGGGGGCAGATTCACGAAGCAGTTACGCAAGCACTTACGAACCTGTACATCTTTTCTCCATCTTTGCCAGCTTCGTTTACAATTATTAAACAGTTAATGAGCTCCGAAGCACCAGGAGGCTGTTTATAACAATAACAACAGTTGATTGGCAAGTTTTCATGCTTGTAAACTGTTTAATAAATGTAACCAAAGCCGTCAAAGATTGAGGAAAGATGTACACGTTCGTAAGTGCTTGCGTAACTGCTTCGTGACTATTCCTGACACTTGCCACAGCCTCCATCTATTAAATCCTCCTTCCCTGCTCTCCATCAATCCAAAATATTTCCCCAAGGTTCTTCCCTCCCTCTTCCCCTCACCCCCTTCTCTCTCTTCTATGTTCCAATCCATCTTCTTTCCCCTCACTCTTTCCCTCCTTGATACTTCCTCCTTCTCAACCCTCCAAAAAAAGAGCTATCTTTACCTGTGTAGGGAATTAATTACAGGAGTATTACCCTAGGCCAGGGCCGGCCAGCGGGATCTTTTTCCTCCTGCGACCTGAGGGATGGGAAGGGAGAGAGGGGTGTGAGGAAGGGGAGAAGGGGGTGTATGGAAGGGGAGGAGAGAAGGGTGAAAGGGAAGAGAGGAGGAGGAAGAATTTCTACATTGTTTCCCTTTTGGGATTTCAAGCTGCTTGTGTGCTTCCTAGCTCTCTCTCTCTCTCTCTCTCTCTCTCTCTCTCTCTCTCTCTCTCTCTCTCTCTCTCTCTCTCTCTCTCTCTCTCTCTCTCTCTCTCTCTCTCTCTCTCTCTCTGTCTCTCTCTCTCTCTCTCTCTCTCTCTCTCTCTCTCTCTCTCTCTCTCTCTCTCTCTCTCTCTCTCTCTCTCTCTCTCTCTCTCTCTCTCTCTCTCTCTCTCTCTCTCTCTCTCGCTCTCTGTCTCTAGCTCCCGGTGCCTGACTTTGGGCTCCTGGTTCTTGTGCCGTTCGAGAAGGTTGAATTTATTCCCTGTCTCTTCCGGATTTACCTCGTGATACTCCCGGATTACTGGGGGTTTAACCGGATTTATGTGGCCGTGTGACATAGATTGCTTCTAATAGCCTTGGAGTCAGTTTAAAGGACGGATTTTCTTGTTGAAATAACTGATTTTCTTGTTAAAATAGCTGATTTCTTTGTTAAAATAGCGGATTTCTTTGTTAAAATAACGGATTTCTTTGTTAAAATAACGGATTTCTTTGTTAAAATAGCGGATTTCTTTGTTAAAATAACGGATTTCTTTGTTAAAATGGCGGATTTCTTGTTAGAGTAACTGATTTCTTTGTCAGTTTGACGTATTTCGAATTTATGTGTTAAAATCTCAGACTTCTTCGTTCAAATGTTTTATGAACGAAATTTCCTTCGAAAATAATGTTTTTTATATACTAAATTTACATCATTTGTTCTTTGCAAAGCAAATTTTGGTCACTGAAAAGTGAATTTGTTTTATAATTTGGATATAAGCCTACGTCGTACGTATATGGATTTTGCAGTTGAATTTCAGATGAAAATTGTATTTATTGACTATAGGCTCAGGGAATTGAACCTGAAGCAGTGTCTAATATCCTAGACTCATCTCTGTACATAGGCCTATGAAGATTTGCGTATCTCATTGTTTTAATCTTATAATTTATAACGATAAAGAGCTTGCTGTATAAAATACACTTCGTATAAACTTGCTAAATCAGTATTGTATTTGGTTAATGTATTACTCATTGTTGCCCGTTACCATAGACTTGAAAACAGCATTAATATTATTGTCTTAGTCTCAATTGGATGAGTCTATCTGATTGGCCTGATTAGAGTGATATTGCAGTTAGCAAGAGTCTGATTAGAGGTATATAGCAGTTAGCTATATACATATATTATTACTAATATTATTATATACATATTATTGTACTCTTTATTTTCTTCTCTGAGGCTATGGGTCCCTACACTTGCACCAGAGGTGGTACCCCTTCTAGGGTATATATATATAAAATATTATTATAATAAATATATATATATATATATATATATATATATATATATATATATATATATTATTATCCACCACTAAATATATAAATATAAGTTATTAAAATTTTCTTGAGCAGGAAAGAGTTTTTGGGAGTAACAGGCAGAGTTTATTAAAATAAAAGCGAATATATATTTTTAGGGGGGGAGAATTTGTTAGAAGAATTTAATATATTCAAAGTACATTTATCAATTACTACTTTTTTTAAATTGAAGTTATTGGTTATTAAAGCAACCCTTGAATAAAAGCTAGTTTTATCCCACTATCTTGAGGTTATCTTGAGATGATTTCGGGGCTTTTTTTTTTTTTTTTAGTGTCCCCGCGGCCCAGCCTCGACCAGGCCTCCACCCCCAGGAAGCAGCCCGTGACAGCTGACTAACACCCAGGTACCTATTTTACTGCTAGGTAACAGGACTCACTAGGGTGAGATTACCTTGCAAATGAGGCAGTAATTTACCTTGCCATAAAACCCTTCGGTCGCTGCAGTATCTCACTAATAATGGAAAGATTGATGGTAATTAGATGCAAAAGTTGCATATTAATTATGGCCGTAGTGCGCTAATTATCGACGAACAAGTTGAGGAGTGCCAGTGGCGTTTGGCTCCTAAAGATCGACCCGTGTTGAGTGCCAGGAGAGCCAGTAGTGCCAGGTGAAAGGGAATTATCTTAATTATTCTCATAATTATGTGAGAAGGTTATCTTGAGGTTATCTTGAGATGATTTCGGGGCTCTTTAGTGTCCCCGCGGCCCGGTCCTCGACCAGGCCTCCACCCCCAGGAAGCAGCCCGTGACAGCTGACTAACACCCAGGTACCTATTTTACTGCTAGGTAACAGGGGCATAGGGTGAAAGAAACTCTGCCCATTGTTTCTCGCCGGCGCCTGGGATCGAGCCCAGGACCACAGGATCACAAGTCCTCCCTTAGGACGATAATAATTATCATATTGGTCATCAGTATAGGTGAAGGTAATAGTGATGGTGGTAGGTAGTAATTGTTGTAATAGTAGTGATAATGTTGTTAGTAAGGAAAAGTAGTTGTGGTAGTGGTAATGTTTGTGGGTAGTGATAGTGGATGGTGTATTGGCGATGGTGGTCGTTGTAGAATTAATTAGCAGACATAAGTGTTTGTGGTTAAATAGCCCGAACGCGGGCTAGTTTGGGAAGATTGTGGTGGTGGGGGCGAGTGGTCAGGTGGTTCAGCCCTCCCACCAATTTGTCTTGTTAACCGGAAGCGATTAAACAGATTCGTACTCACGCCCGGCAAGGCAGGTTAAGGGTGCCCACACCACCACTACAGGGAGGCAGGGTGCCCACCCTACCACTACAGGGAGGCAGGGTGCCCACCCTACCACTACAGGGAGGCAGGGTGCCCACCCTACCACTACAGGGAGGCAGGGTGCCCACCCTACCACTACAGGGAGGCAGGGTGCCCACACTACCACTACAGGGAGGCAGGGTGCCCACACTACCACTACAGGGAGGCAGGGTGCCCACACTACCACTACAGGGAGGCAGGGTGCCCACACCACCACTACAGGGAGGCAGGGTGCCCACACCACCGCTACAGGGAGGCAGGGTGCCCACACCACCACTACAGGGAGGCAGGGTGCCCACACCACCACTACAGGGAGGCAGGGTGCCCACACCACCACTACATGGAAACAGCCTGAAGTGGTAGATGTAATGGTAGCCTGTATACCATTACTACAGGCAGACAAGGTGCCTACCACCAAGCAGGTAGAGAAACAGGCCAGTAGATCCCACACCACCCAACTACTCATCACCATCTTGCAGAAGACAGTCAGAAACACAAGCTGCAAATTGACACGAGGGAAGAGTCTCAGAATTACACTCAGATGTAAACAGTCTTCCAGTGAGCACGGAAAAGCAGCAACTGACATTCAACTGTATTCAATTCCAATTAAAATTTCCAATTATAAACCGTATATAGACAAGTGGAAGACCCTGGAGTAATGATGTCAGAAGACCTAATGTTGCAATTGCAATGATGGCACTCTTTAATGTTCTGATGCTTTCTGGTATGAGGGGAAGGGAATTATTAGGGGACTAAGTATATTTTCTGGTATGAAATGTTCTTCTGTGTGTTGGTGCTGTGGGCTGGTGCTGTGTACTGGCGCTGTGTACTGGTGCTGTGTGCTGGTTCTCCCGCCTGCGCTTACGCAGACGACACCCGCACACAAAGAACAAAGGAGAAAATGTGTTCTTTGTTATTTGTTAACTTTACTCTGATTAAATGGTTTTCTGAGATTACTCTGTAGTTTCATCTTTATTCCTTCTTCTTGTTTCTTATTTTCTTTACTTTATGAGTCTGTGTGCTCTCTCAACATTGTTCCACTTGGTATCAACATTGACACATCCAAATTTATTGATTTATTTAGTGTTTGGACTCTTTAAGGTGAAAAAAAATCATTATCTATTTTTAAAATATCCTTCCCGATAGAAATATTAAAATCCATGAGTTTAGATAATTGAATATATGACAATTTCATAATGTATGTAGTCAATACAAATATATATAGATTGCAAATATATTACTGTAACTATGTATAATTGACTGGCCAAAATATACATACGTTAATACATATTTAGCTTTGAGCCTCAATACATACGTTAATACATCTAGTTTTCAACCCTCAATACATGAAAATATTGATTTTCGGAAACTGCGTTTTATATTTTGAAAATTATATTAACCATTGTATTATGATTCTGAATATATTGGCATTATATTTCCAATATGTAACGTATTATAGAATTGAGAGAACTGATTGTATTGACATAGTTATGAGGGGTACAAGAAAGCATTCCCCCCATTATACAGTGGAGATATATATATATTGGTTAAGTTTAGACTCAGAAAAGACCTGGGTAAATACAGGTTTGAAAAAAAGGGTTGTTGATTCTTGGCACAAGTTATCGGGTAACATATAACAAATATGGGATCGCTGGAGTGTTTCAAGCGTAGGTTAGACATATCAGTGAGTTTAGGTAGGGATAAGTATGAACTGCCTCGTATAGGTCGATATACCATCTGCTATATTCCCAAGTTCCTATGTTTGAGATTAAAGAATTTGACTATATAACAATATAGACAAAATTAAAGTTTCCCTAGTAAGTGCCGAAATATGTGGGCCTGCGGGCCGCTTCAAGCAACAGCCTGTTGGATCAAGTTATCACAAGGCCGGGCTTGGGGAGGAGGAGAAGAACTCCCAGTATCCATTCCAGGTTTATACTCCAGGTATATCTAGGTTCAACTGTTCTTCCTGACATATATATTTTCTCGTGTAGAACGCACAGTTTCAAAATATTTATATCTAAAATTATACATAGTGTTATCGCTTATACATACAATTATACACTTGCTTAAAGATAAGCTTTCAGATGTATAAATCTTATCTAGATCTTAATCTTTGTTCTACTCCCTGTCCTTCCTCATCTTAGCTTGAGACTCCTTATCTTTCTCATCTCCGTTCTCATCCTAATCGCCATCCTCCTCCTCCTCCTTATCCTCCTTTTCCTTATCTTCCTTCTTAACTGTTCCTCTCTTATCTGTTATATAATTTTCCTCCTCCTTGTTGCTATATAAGACTGGCTTCCGTTACTTCGTTAATTATAACGTATTTCTTCTGTTAGAATGGTTGTCTTCCTTGATACATCTTGCGTGTGTGTGTGTGTGTGTGTGTGTGTGTGTGTGTGTGTGTGTGTGTGTGTGTGTGTGTGTGTGTGTGTGTGTGTGTGTGTGTGTGTGTGTGTTATATATACATGTACTGTATATATAAGTCAGTGCAACTTGAGTTTTTTTTTTTAACTTTTTCAATTCCAGGTTGTGGGGCAGTGTTTGTCAGGTGGTTAGTTAGGCCATCAATCACCAGCTGGGTAAGGGTGGGGGGGAGGGGGGGAAGGTCGTGGTGGTGGTGGTGGTGCCAGCTGCAGGAGAGTCTGATAGTGGTGGTGGTTGATGGTGGTTGGTGGGGGTGGTTGATGGTGGTTGGTGGTAGTGGGAGTGGGAGTTTGAGTGGTTGTTGGTGGTAGTGGGAGTGGTTGATGGTGGTTGGTGGTAGTGGGAGTGGGAGTTTGAGTGGTTGATGGTGGTTGGTGGTTGTTGGTGGTAGTGGTGGTGGGTGATGGTGGTTGGTGGTAGTGGGGGGTGGTGATATAATGCGGTAAGTTGTGGTTGTAATGGTTCTTCAGGGGTTGGTGATAGAAATATTAATAGTGGTCAAAACAGCACAAACGTCTTATCATAAACTTCAAATACCACCAGCCACGAGCACCAGACTGCACAAACAGCGCCACAAACACCATCTCCTCCACAAACGGGACAAACAGCAAGTCACAGCTCACCCAGAACTCTGAACTAAGTTCAGCCAATTCAGGTTCAACAAGTGTCACAAGTTCACCAGGCAGAACTTTGCATCAATTTCCGGGGGGGGGGGGGGGGAAGCTTGAGGGGACAGGGAGCCAGCTCAACCCCGTCCCCGTCCCCGTACAGTAATGGACGGTAATGTATGGGTCAAGTGGACGTCAGATGACCCCTTCCTTCTCCTCCCCTTCACTCCCTCCCATCCCTTACTGCTTCACCTAAATTGAAACTCAAATTTTACACGAAGAGCGGCTGGAGCAGTGCCATCAATCACCAGGTGAGCCAGGTGGGTTCTCTCCCTCCCTCCCCCTCTCTCTCTCTCTCTCTCTCTCTCTCTCTCTCTCTCTCTCTCTCTCTCTCTCTCTCTCTCTCTCTCTCTCTCTCTCTCTCTCTCTCTCTCTCTCTCTTCTCTACACTGGTTTATCCCCCTCACAGCTTCACTTCACCTCCTTTCCCAGATTTCTCTCATCACAGTATTCTGTTCCTTCTCCCTGTTCTAAATATATTTCATCTTTCCCACGGATGTTCTGAACCGCCTTAACGCCCCCTTCCTCTTCCCTTCTACGCACTGTCTTTCCCATCTTTGTATATTATTACTTCATTTTCTTGCCATTCTTACTCCCTCTTCTTTTCCTTCTCCACTTTTTTTGTTTCTCGTCTTTCCCCTTCTCATCACACCCACCGTTAAATTTCTCCTCCCCGTCTCCATGACTCCCTTCCCACATCTTTATTTCCTGTCCCCCTTCCCTATCCCCTCATCATCTTGTCCATTATATCCCCGCCTTTCGTTCCATATCATCCCTTTCATTCCATCCGAGGTCAAAGGTTAAGAAATTACTAGCCAGACCAAAGCGGAGAGAGAGAGAGAGAGAGAGAGAGAGAGAGAGAGAGAGAGAGAGAGAGAGAGAGAGAGAGAGAGAGAGAGAGAGAGAGGAAGGACACAGCAACCTCCAATCGGATACAAATCAGGTCTTCCAATGGGCCACAGAAAATTATATGACGTTCAATGAAGATTAAGTTCCAGCTCGTGCGCTAGAGAAGAAAATGAAAATATTACGGAAGTCACATATAAAAGGCAGTCAAACCTCTCAATAGGGAAAAATAAACAATTAGTCGATTAAGGCAGCGTCTGGGATGCTCTCGGACGTAGGTTCGAATCCTCGTCACAACCCTTGTGGATTTGTTAAAAAAAACAGTTAACGATTTGGGAGTAATCATGTCGGAAGGCCGTAGAAAAAACCTTTCGAGAAAACCTTTCAAACAAGAACTGCCATACTAGTGATGATAATTTTTAAAACCTATTCAAAACTGGAAAAATCTCTGACATGATGAACGTGCAAAGATCTTTTACTGTCCAAATCCACTCAATAAAATATATTAGTTATAGGGGTCCTTTTGAAAATTTTAAATCAATATTCTCTTGAGCTTAGGTTAGAGATACAGAATAATTCAAACTTGGAAAATATTAAGAGGGACTGTGTTAGACATCTGCACATGGAAATAGCATGGTATGAGAGGAGGCATGGCAGGATGTGCATAATATTCGAATCCTCGAGGTATCAAAGAATTAATTCACAGTGATTTACAACTCGAGGACCATGGAGGCTTTGTGGTGTGTCCCTCCATCTCTCATTCTCGGTGTCTTTATCCTTGGTGTGTGTGTCTCTCCTTCCATCCCTCTCATCCTCTCTCTCTCTCACATTCGTGGTGTGTGTGTCTCTCTCCATCCGTCTCTAATATTCCCCGAGTCTCTATCTCTCATTCTCGGTGTTTCTGCTTCCATGTCTCATTAACCCACTTCCTACCTACCTTTGCGGTTATTCCGAGGATTAACGTCCCCGCGGCCCGGTCTCTGACCAAGCCTCCTGGTTGATGGTCTGGTCAACCTGACTGTTGGATGCGGCTGCTCGTACCCTGACGTGTGAATCACAGCCTGATGGATTAAATATCCTCTGGTGTTTATCGAGTTGTCTTTTGAAAACTGTGAGAAATCGACAAGTTTTGGCCCTTACGTGTACTAGTGGGAGAGTGTTGAAGGTCTTGGGCCTTTGATGTTGATAGAGTTCTCTCTCAAGAATACCTACTGCACCTCTACTTTTCAACGAAGCTGTTCTGCACATCCTGCCATGCCTCCTGGTCTCACGTAGTGTTATTTCCGTATACACATTTAGAACCAGTCTGTAATATTTAATCGGTCCCCCCCTCCATCCCCACCCATTTTAATAAAGCATGTATAATTACACAGTTCCTTTCTTTTCACACACCATTTCGAACAGGAAATTTTAATATGAAAATTTTGAAAATTGTCTGATAAAATGGCTTGACTGTATATGGCTGTTGGTGGCGTAATTGGGTCTCGCGAGTAAGGCAGTACCATAAGGAAATTTTGCATGGAAATTGTCCTCTCTTGAGTGAAATTCAATAATGCTCCAACACCCCCCCCCCCCCTCCCTCACCCCCACCTCCCCCCAAAAAAAGGCGTCGCTTGAAAATGATATAATAATAAGGTATAATGATGCTAGTATTATTTATAATAAACTTTTTTATTAATAATAATGATTACTAATTTTAGAACGTTGATGAAATTAATTATGTTTTGAACACACACCAAAAAAAAAAAAAAAACGAGAATATTAGCCATGTGTGTCAGGTCGTTTTCTTTCTCTCCGTTTTCCATTTCTCCTCTGCTTTTCCCAGTGGCCATCTGGGGGAAACTTATTTGTATGATCTTATATAAATTTTGAGTTCCTCTGCCGCCGGACTCTCGGAGACGTTTGATCAAAGGGAGCATTGTTCCGTACGGGGGAGCATTGTTCCGTATGAAGGAGCATTGTTCCGTACCTGGAGAGGGGTGGGGGACGGCCCTCTGGATGCTCCTTTCATCTTGGTGTAATTCCCATCTTATTTTCACGCCTTCTGCACCTTTGGCCAAACGTCGCAAGATGCCGACGTCGCTTTTAGTGTTTATAACAGCCACCCCTCGCTCTCCCAAGGGAGAAAATGGGAAGATTGTGTGTGTTTGGGCAACAGAAAATGTATTGATGCCCTTGAGGAGATCTGGGGCCAGATTCACGAAAGCAGTTACGCAAGCACTTACGAACGTGTACATCTTTCCTCAATCTTTGACGGCTTTGGTTACATTTATTAAACAGTTTACAAGCATGAAAACTTGCCAATCAACTGTTGTTATTGTTATAAACAGCCTCCTGGTGCTTCCGAGCTCATTAACTGTTTAATAATTGTAAACAAAGCCGCCAAAGATTGAGAAAAGATGGACAGGTTCGTAAGTGTTTGCGTAAGTGCTTTCGTGAATCTGGGTACTGACACCAAGGCTGAACTTCAGCTCCTGGGCCCCTGGACGCCAGAAAACGTATTGATACCTGAAAGTGTTGGCAAGTCGAGCCTCAGCTCCCAAGCCCCGCCTCTTGAACTGTGGGTTCGTGTATTTTATAATTTTATAATGCAATATCGCCTCAATATTTTGTTTTTGTCATATGTGGCGTTGAGGAGATCGGAGTACTTACCTAATAGTCCTTAGCTAACTGCATGGTCGAGCTTCATCTCCTGGGTCCCAGTCTTTTCACCTGCCGTTCGTCTAATGCAGTTTCTCCCGCACATCATGGGGTTACTTGTCATGTCTGCTTTGAAAAATATAATGATCGTCATTTTTAAACTAATTGTATTCAAATTAGTCGATAATTGTATACAAACTGTTTAATGAGATTATTAAGTTGATAAGCATTGATGTGAAAATATATTTAGTATTTTTTCCTCTAATATTATGAATTCTTTAATTATGTTCATAAATACATTTACAAAAAATCATAAGAAAAAAATCCGAGCAAAAAATAAATAAAACAAAACCATTAAATATGTGAAATATGATTGATTTTTAACATTGATTAACTTTGAGGAATTGGAAATTTCACATATTTAACTTAAATTTTAAGTGAGTGAAATATTTTATTCAGTATTAGTGAATAAGCGAGTGCAGAGGATATCAAGTATTGTATTCAATACAACATACAACTCTCAGTATTGTAGTTTGTGATGTATTCTTCTCATGCTTGTATTCTTAAATAGGTCACACAAGGTAAGGTAATGATGAGGATATGAGGATAAGGTGCTGGGATATGAGGACAAGGGGCTGGGATATGAGGACAAGGAGCTGGGATAGGAGGACAAGGAGCTGGGATATGAGGACAAGGTGCTGGGATATAAGGACAAGGTGCTGGAATATGAGGACAAGGTGCTGGAATATGAGGACAAGGAGCTGGGATATGAGGACAAGGAGCTGGGATATGAGGACAAGGAGCTGGGATAGGAGGACAAGGAGCTGGAATATTAGGACAAGGAGCTGGGATATGAGGACAAGGAGCTGGGATATGAGGACAAGGTGCTGGGATATGAGGACAAGGTGCTGGAATATGAGGACAAGGAGCTGGGATATGAGGACAAGGTGCTGGGATATGAGGACAAGGTGCTGGGATATGAGGACATAGTGAAGGAACTCTGCCCCACCACTTGGACCTTCAGGGATCGAACACAGACCTTGCAAGAAGCAAAATCTTCGATACAGGAAAGCTTAACGGTTGTCCCGTGTGTGTGTGTGTGTGTGTGTGTGTGTGTGTGTGTGTGTGTGTGTGTGTGTATTCACCAAGTTGTATTCACCTAGTTGTGCTTGCGGGGGTTGAGCTCTGCTCTTTCGGCCCGCCTCTCAACTGTCAAATCAGTCAACTGTTACTAAGTACTAACTAATGTTGTTGTTTTTCACACACACACATCCCCAGGAAGCAGCCCGTAACAGCTGTCTAACTCCCTGGTATACCTATTTACTGCTAGGTAACAGGGGCACCAGAGTGAAAGAAACTCTACCCATTTGTCTCTGCTTAGTCCGGGAATCGAACCCGCGCACTGTCCACTTAGCTACCAGACCCCCTTTGTGTACTCACCTAGTTGTGCTTGCGGGGGTTGAGCTCTGGCTCTTTGGTCCCGCCTCTCAACTTCCTATATAGCTCTACGTCTCATCAACTCGGAAATATCAGCAGCTAACTGGATGTCTCATCCAGTCTTCTCTTTCAGTCACTCGTGAATAAGCACACAACATAAGAGGGTCAAAACACTTGAGTAATAGCACTCGTAACAGGCACTTGTGTAGTGGACCTAACATCCATTCAACCGGACCTAACAACCAATCAGAGGGACCTAACAACCAATCAGAGGGACTTGACAACTATTCAGAGACCTAACAACCAATCAGAGGGACCTAACAACCAATCAGAGGGACCTAACAACCAATCAAAGGGACTTGACAACTATTCAGAGACCTAACAACCAATCAGAGGGACTTGACAACCATTCACAGGGATCTGAGAACCTATCAGGGCGCCTTGACAACCATTCAGAGTGGTCTGAAAACAATTCCTCTCCCTCACAACCATTCAACTGCCCCTCACAACCATTCAACTGCCCCTCACAACCATTCAACTGCCCCTCACAACCATTCAACTGGCCCCTCACAACCATTCAGCTGGGCTTCACAACCATTCAACCTGGCAGTCTTTTTCACTCACACCGTTTTTCCACCTCCTACCACCTGGCAATATAAATCCTGGCTCATTCACATTATGCAAACTTTTTCAATATTCGTAAATCTCTCTTAATGTTTCAACTCTGCGAGGCTTCCTCATCACGCATATAAATTATAGAGAGTTTATAAACAGTGAGCAGCAGCAGCAGTCTGGCTGGCTGGCTGGCTGGCTTGCCTCATAAGGTGGTGGGTTATTGATTTGGGGTGTTGTGGTGTTGTTGTGTGGTGTGTGGTGGTGTGGTGTGGTGGTGTGGTGTGTGGTGGTGTGGGGTGTTGTGTGGTAGTGGTGTACTGTTGGTGTGGTGTTCAGAATGCTGTAGTGTGGTTGTGGTGGTGTGGTTGTGGTGGTAGACCCCCCCCCACACACATCAGGAATTGTTATTACAAGTGTCAGCGCGATTGTGGTACCAGCCATCCATTACGTGTTAGTGTGATAGCAGTGATTTCTATGACAGCAGCGAATTCGTACATAGTGATTGTACTCTGAGGTCCCCCTCTCTACTGTGGTCAAGAGTGATTGTACTCTGAGGTCCCCTCTATTGTGGTCAAGAGTGATTGTACTGTGAGGTCCGCTTATTGTGGTCAAGAGTGATTGTACTCTGAGGTCCCCTCTACTGTGGTCAAGCGTGATTGTACTCTGAGGTACAATCTCATGTACAATCATGTAGGTACAATCTACAACCCCTGCTGTGCTTGAGTATGTGCTGGGAGGTACTGACGGATTAACAACATGTTCCACATTATACCAAACATTCTCTATAATCCTCCAACATTCCCTATAACATTCTCTATAATTTAGGCAAATTATCGCCTCGTCTGGAGGTGTCTCCCACAACATCTCCAGCTGTTGATTACGTCATTTTTGGCGCGTGAACGAGGAGCATAAATTTCCTGTTTGTTTCTGGGATGAGGGAGGCCCAGTTCTCACTCGAACCAGCGCCATCCTTTTCCCTCCTGTTCCACTCGTGTCTTCAGTGCTACATCACTGTAAGTTCCTGTAACTGGGGGGTGGGGTGGGGGGGGGGGGGTTCAGTAACTGCAGACTCGGCTTTACTGAACCTAAATATTTGGATTTTAAATAATATTAACTGTATTGCTTGTTAATATCTCGGTACTAACGAACGAGGAATGAGACTCTAAGAATCCACTTGGTGTCCGGGATTGACGTCCAGCGATTGGTTCTCGTTCACCAGTCATATCAGTTGATTGGTCCTTGCTCGTCAGTGACGCCAGCTGATTGGTTCATGCTCGTCAGTGATGCTAGCTGATTGGTCCTTGCTCACCGAGATATTCTCCTGATTGGTTCAACCTCATCACTTCAACCTTTCGCTGAATGGTTGCGCAGAATTCCCAGGAGCAGAAAATGCTGTGGGAATTGAATGTTAAAGTTAGGAATATTGTCAATATACAAGTAACATTGGAAATCTTTAAAAGTTTAAAGGTTTAAACAGAAAACCTTTTCAGGAACTGGACAAGTTTCCACCAGAAACTGGACATGTTGATGGTGGGGTTACCTTATCAACCTGGCTGTGATTGCCGTGTGGCCGTGCGTTCGACGATGACCAACAGCCTCATAGATCATACAATCACCAGGAGAAGGCTGGCCACACTGCGGGAATAGAACAACTCTGGAAATCATCCACAGGTCACA
This sequence comes from Procambarus clarkii, assembly GCF_040958095.1. Taxonomy (NCBI): domain Eukaryota; kingdom Metazoa; phylum Arthropoda; class Malacostraca; order Decapoda; family Cambaridae; genus Procambarus; species Procambarus clarkii. Next base: position 19,668,596 of record NC_091230.1, read on the forward strand.
TTGCTGACCGGCTAAAAATCGCAAACTACTCATTTTAAATTTACAAATATTGTAAATAGGCAAGTTTTTTGTATATGTCATTTACAAATTGAAAATGTTAATCAAGATGTAGGCACTTGTTCTTAAGTGCACGGTAGGGTGATTAGGTTATTAGATCTTGTTTGTTGACCCCGGTCAAGGCTTGTTTGTACAAGCCACGCCCTCTTGTCAACAGTTACCACGCGCGTAATAATAATAATAATTATAATAACATAATTATATTAATTAAGGCATGTGCTAGACACAGTGCTAGACACCCACCCAAGACAAGCGAAAATAAAGAGGTTGAGTGTCAAATTTTGAGGCCCGTTCCTGCTACTTTCAGTCTCTGTGTTACTGTAAGGGGGGGGGGGGGCTCCATGCTGGAAATGATATGTTAACTCTCCTTGTTACTGTTTCTGGCTTGACTATCTTCAGGCTCTTGTTCTGCCTACCACCCAGCTGTTTGGTTCAGTCTTAAAATATTATTTGATTTTAAGAGAAATCTGAAATGTATTAGACGAGAGAGAGAGAGAGAGAGAGAGAGAGAGAGAGAGAGAGAGAGAGAGAGAGAGAGAGAGAGAGAGAGAGAGAGAGAGAGAGAGAGAGACTGCTAATAGGAGTCGTAAGTCGTGAACTCCAGCACCCACCTGTGTAAAACAGGACGCAGGTCGGCAGACATGTTGAAAGGTAGGCTGGTGGTGGCAGGGGACATGTTCCCAGATAGCATTGAGAGTCTCTGAGGAACGGCGTGTATCGCGGAAGCATCACCTTCGACCGACTTGCTGCCAACACAATAGGTAATCGTTAATTTTAATTTACCTGCGTCAGTCACGCTGGAAACAGCACACGGCCTGTTTTGCTGGATTCATGTCTTTCACCGGCGATATGTTGCACTCCCGTTGAACGTATGAACGGGTATCCAACGGGAGCGATCCGGGACTCCCGTTCGGCGGTGGCTGAGACAACTTCGTGGGGGCCGGATACGAGCCATGATATCCGAACTGTTTACATTTTACGCTTTTACTACCGGCCAAAATGGCCTTTCATAAAGGTCTTCACATTACACTGTATAATTCGATCACATTTTAAGCAGCGCATAATATTTGCAAATTCTCTTACGCCCGGCACCCGGAGTTTGCTCAGTTGGTGTGACTTTGGCTTTACTCAGATGGGCATAGTAGTGGACGATTTACGACCTCTTTGGTATACGCCTTGCCCAACTGGTTTATCCTGGAACACTACCCGGCAACCGATTTACAACCATGTACCTAATTGCAGATGGGTGAACATAAGCGAACAGTTAAGATTGGTCCCTCTGTCAATACTCCCTGACCAGGATTCGAACCCTAACCCCAAAAAAATGTGTTACTGAGGCAGGGTTGAGAACCCGTGTTACTGAGACAGGGTTGAGAACCCGTGTTACTGAGACAGGGTTGAGAACCCGTGTTACTGAGACAGGGTTCAGAACCCGTGTTACTGAGACAGGGTTGAGAACCCGTGTTACTGAGACAGGGTTCAGAACCCGTGTTCAAAACAGGAAGTAACTTGCTTGCTGTCTCTCTCTCTCTGACTGGTTCCTGTCGCGAGTTTCCAAATCAGTTTTATTGTGAGCCCTTTGACAGTCAGAGTGGACTCTGTTTTATATTTGATTTTTGAGTTAGCTGTTTTAAATTTGTGTTTTTTTTATGTTTGTTTTTTTAAGCTGAGTGGACAGGTCTTGTTTTTCGTTGGAAACCTTAAGCTTTGTTTGCTCGGAATGTGTTGGTAGTTTTATGCTTTTGGCTGCGCTTCCTCAAACATCGTTAGTGTTTTATTTTGTAAGTGGCTTTAGTGTCATCTGGGGTGATATTATTCTTTATTTGAAATAAAGATGGTGAGAAAAAGAGGAAGAAAGTATGTGTGTGTGTGTGTGTGTATACTCACCTAATTGTGCTTGCGGGGGTTGAGTTTCGGCTCTTTGGTCCCGCCTCTCAAGGATCCCTGTGTGTGTGTGTGTGTGTGTGTGTGTGTGTGTGTGTGTGTGTGTGTGTGTGTGTGTGTGTGTGTGTGTGTGTGTGTGTGTGTGTGTGTGTGTGCTCAAGTGTTTGGTTTCACCGCCAGCCTGGAGAATATGA
>NC_091230.1:19675730-19691110 GCF_040958095.1 Procambarus clarkii
CATTATTATGGTGCTTTAAATTTTTACTAATACGTCGCATATTTAACGGATTGGTCGAATCCGTCAGAAATGTAACGTATAAGGTGAGAGGACAGGTTGGACGCTCCAATCACCTGTGTTAGGCCTATACTTTACTGCTGACAGGTGTTGGCGATTAATATCTCATTTGCATGCCAGTTTTAAGTATTCACTAAGATCATATTGATGAGAAAGAGCTAAGAAGGGGGAACAACCATCATAGTCTAATATAACGAAATATCAAGTGTTAGTTAAATAAGAATAAGCTGGGAATTCTATGTGTGAGTTAAGTCAAGCTTTAAGCTTGGCCTGAGAGTGAACTGTGTAATATCATATGGTAAAGATAGTCTCTTGGTATGATTAATTCATGTTGGTGTGTGTCGGGTCTGTGTAAGTGTGAGGGTGTAGTGGTATCCCTGGAAACACAAACCGTAACTGTCTCTATTTTCCGCTTGTTACAACTTGTAATAAAGTTGTTACATCTTGGCTTAACGTGTTTATGACGTATTAGAACGTTGTTACAACTTGCTATATTGGTTGTTGTAACTGGTTTGGAAGTGTTAAAACTTGTTCGAACGTTGTACCAACGTCGTAGTTTCGGTGTGTGTTTGGCGGGATAGAGGTGCTCCTGGCCGGTGTGGAGGGCCCCCTTTCCGGTGTGTGTGAGGGCTGGTGTGGGGGGGGGGCGTCGGGCCCCAGGGGAAGGTGTATGGTCGTACCTTACGATGAGGTCTGCACTAGGGGCTCCCCTGGGGGCTGTAGGGGCTCCCCTGGGAAGCTGCGAACCTACATCCCATTTCTGTTTCCGTTTTCCTTCAGGTTATTTGTCGTTGTTGTTTTAGATTCAGCTGCTCGAAACGTAAGTTCAGAGCAGCACGGGCTATGGTGAGCCCGTAGTGGACTTACCTGGCACAGGAGCGGGGCTGTAACTTAGTAATAGCTCCCTGGAAACACAAACCGAAACTGTCTCTATTTTCCGCTTGTTACAACTTGTAATAAAGTTGTTACATCTTGGCTTAACGTGTTTATGACGTATGCGAACGTTGTTACAACTTGCTATATTGGTTGTTATAACTGGTTAGGTTAGGTTAAATCTTGTCCGAACGTTGTACCAACGTCGTAGTTTCGGTGTGTGTTTGGCGGGAGTTATTTGTCGTTGTTTGTTTGTTTTTCGGCGTTTTCGTGGGAGACTGTTGAGAATAACGCGATCTCTCATAACATTACTCGGGGGTTTATCAGAGTTTGGCTCTATTTGTTGAGCCAAATGAGATGGTCGTCTAATGTTATATTTGTCGTTGATTCACTACGCGTCGCGTGTCATGGCGTAGTCGTTAGGGGTCACGTGGCCTTCTGGAGCCAATTGGAGGTGACCTCTGACGTCAAGTGGCATGATTGACATAGGTGATTAGGCAGGGGAAGATGATCTATGCCAGGAAGTGTGTACTCTTGACCACCCTGTAGTCATTCATCTCCTTCGTCTGAAAGTCTGAATTAGACTGAATTGCTCGTCAGCTGTGGACTGAACCACAGTTGATGAGCGACGGTCTTATACATAACAAACTCCTGTAGTTTTGTCGATGCTAATAATAATAATGGTAACAGCCCACCAAACACACCGAAACTACGACGTTGGTACAACGTTCGAACAAGTTTTAACACCTCCTAACCAGTTATAACAACCAATATAGCAAGTTGTAACAACGTTCTAATACGTCATAAACACATTAAGCCAAGATGTAACAACTTTATTACAAGTTGTAACAAGCGGAAAATAGAGACAGTTTCGGTTTGTGTTTCAAGGGAGGAATAAGAGAAGTATGTTCTGTTGTGTGTCTTACTGTCTATATGTTTTGTATCATTTACTCACCTAGTTGTGCTTGCGGGGGTTGAGCTCTGGCTCTTTGGTCCCGCCTCTCAACTGTCAATCAACTGGTGTACAGGTTCCTGAGCCTACTGGGCTCTATCATATCTACACTTGAAACTGTGTATGGAGTCAACCTCCACCACATCACTTCCTAGTGCATTCCATTTGTGTGTACTCACCTAATTGTACTCACCTAATTGTGCTTGCGGGGGTTGAGCTCTGGCTCTTTGGTCCCGCCTCTCAACCGTCAATCAACTGGTGTACAGATTCCTGAGCCTATTGGGCTCTATCATATCTACATTTGAAACTGTGAATGGAGTCAGCCTCCACCACATCACTTCCTAATGCATTCCATTTGCTAACTACTCTGACACTGAAAAAGTTCTTTCTAACGTCTCTGTGGCTCATTTGGGTACTCAGCTTCCACCTGTGTCCCCTTGTTCGCGTCCCACCAGTGTTGAAAAGTTCGTCCTTGTTTACCCGATCGATTCCCCTGAGGATTTTGTAGGTTGTGATCATGTCTCCCCTTACTCTTCTGTCTTCCAGTGTCGTGAGGTGCATTTCCCGCAGCCTTGCCTCATAACTCATGCCTCTTAGTTCTGGGACTAGTCTAGTAGCATACCTTTGGACTTTTTCCAGCTTCGTCTTGTGCTTGACAAGGTACGGGCTCCATGCTGGGGCCGCATACTCCAGGATTGGTCTTACATATGTGGTGTACAAGATTCTGAATGATTCCTTACACAGGTTCCTGAACGCCGTTCTGATGTTAGCCAGCCTCGCATATGCCGCAGACGTTATTCTCTTTATGTGGGCTTCAGGAGACAGGTTTGGTGTGATATCAACTCCTAGATCTTTCTCTCTGTCTGTTTCATTAAGTACTTCATCTCCTATTCTGTATCCTGTGCCTGGCCTCCTGTTTCCACTGCCTAGTTTCATTACTTTGCATTTACTCGGGTTGAACTTCAACAGCCATTTGTTGGACCATTCACTCAGTCTATCCAGGTCATCTTGTAGCCTCCTACTATCATCCTCTGTTTCAATCCTCCTCATAATTTTTGCATCGTCGGCAAACATTGAGAGGAACGAATCTATACCCTCTGGGAGATCATTTACATATACCAGAAACAGTATAGGTCCGAGGACTGACCCCTGCGGGACTCCACTTGTGACGTCTCGCCAATCTGAGACTTCACCCCTCACACAGACTCGTTGTCTCCTGTTGCTTAGGTATTCCTCTATCCACCGGAGTACCTTCCCTCTCACTCCAGCCTGCATCTCCAACTTTCGCACTAGCCTCTTGTGTGGCACTGTATCAAAGGCTTTCTGACAATCCAAAAATATGCAGTGTGTGTGTGTGTGTGTGTGTGTGTGTGTGTTTGGCTGACTATAATGATGTTTTGAGACGTAAAAACCTTTCTTTAGTCATGTTTATTCTAGATATTGTGTATTGGAAAGATGGAAATATATATACAGACAGCGATCACACTAACGTGATGCATCAAATGAACAAATCCACAAGGGCCGTGACGAGGAATCGAACCTGCGTAGCTCAGTCGATTAACGCAGTGTCTGGGATGCTCCTGGACGCAGGTTCGAATCCTCATCACGGTCCTTGTGGATTTTAAATCAATGTATTTTGTTATGTATTTTCCCCCCACGCCATGGTTAGTGATGGCGTGCCAGTAACCATCTTCTCTTACCGGGACATTATTATTTGTTGAGACAAGAATTTATACTATTTGATTGTTATTGTTACTGGCAGGATTAGTAAATTTATATATTATATGTGTTATATAATTAGACTAGACAGATTCATGGTTATCTTGAGTTATCTTGAGATGATTTCGGGGCTTTTTTAGTGTCCCCGCGGCCCGGTCCTCGACCAGGCCTCCACCCCCAAGAAGCAGCCCGTGACAGCTGACTAACACCCAGGTACCTATTTTACTGCTAGGTAACAGGGGCATAGGGTGAAAGAAACTCTGCCCATTGTTTCTCGCCGGTGCCTGGGATCGAACCCAGGACCACAGGATCACAAGTCCAGCGTGCTGTCCGCTCGGCCGACCGCCTCCCTGTGGGTATGATTATTGTCACGGCTTATGGCTATGGCAGGCTGGTGAAATTTTTTTTCTTCTGTGGAATTTTTTTTTCGAGTATTAAGATGTATCATTGTAGTGAAGACTAAGATGTGTTTTGTGAAGGTCCCGGCTGTGTGTTTAGTATCTGTTAGCTCTTGGACCCCGCCTTTCTAACTGATCTAACCAGATTTGAGCATATACTTAGATCTGGAGAGTTCTGAGTACATGTTATTGAATTTTGAATTAAAGTACATATAAGGCTGGATACTTCTATTCTTCTAATCCTCCTACTCCTCTGTCTCCATACTTCATACTCCTTCAGGACAAACTCTCGATAATGGGCATCTATATCCGAAGGACATGTCTATTTCTATGAACAAATCCACAAGGACCGTGACGAGGATTCGAACCTGCGTCCGGGAGCATCCTGTCTATTTCATATTGTTAGTATTTTCCTCTGGAGCATATCAACACAAACCTTATACGGTTTTTTAACGTAATATTACCTAACCTAACCTTAGAGCCATTTTAACTAGTCTAACCATCGAACCATTTCTTAGATTATGGTAACTCGAGACCTTCCACCCTTCCCGTATTTTAAGTTCCTATAGTTTTCTGAACGATATTTGAAATTTTCACGATGTTTCCAAATTTTCAATTTGGAAAGGATATTTTTTTCCTACCACAGACGTGGCTGCACATTTGCAGTGCTAACTAGTATATATAAATTTTCTTCTGACCTCCATGGACAAGGTTAAGGCTGATAAACATATAGTCTAGTGATTTATGGAACAACCACAGAACGTGATTGTAGAGCTTTTAAAATATTAATCTGACCTACATACATAAATACATAATACATAAATACATAATACATAAATACATAATACATAATACATAAATACATAATACATAAATACCCAGATATACGTCTGTCCTCCATAAACAGTGTTCGAGGAGTCTTGCCTGGAAAGGAGAAAATGGAAAATTCTTAAGCAAATTAACTTTAAGAATTCTGATGACGTTTAGTAGTAAGTTTATGGATAGTTTAGGGGCTGTGTGATGGCTTGTCCTGGAGAGGTATAGCAAGGGGTGGTTATATGTTGAATGGGGGGTTAAAAGTGTTGAAGAGGTATTGGAAGAGGTATATAAGATGTTTTTGAGGAGTTTTAAAAAGGTATTTGGAAGGATGGTAACGGATTCTTGAAGGGGTATTGGTGGAAACCAGGTGATGTAGAGAGAGCAGGTATTGGAGGTTGAGAGGGAGAGCAGGTATTGGAGGTTGAGAGGGAGCGCAGGTGTTGGAGGAAGGACGGGGTGGGGGTGGGGGGTGGGGGTTTAAGGAGCCAGACTCTACTGAATAACACATGAGTAAATGTCTATATATTTTGAATATTGACCGTTACGAGTGAGTACTCTGCCCCTACCACCTGCCTCGCTTGCTGCCTCGACCTCCAGGGGGTACTGCTGTTGTCTCGACCTCCAGGGGGTACTCCTCCTGCATCGCGGGAAGGATGGAAATACCCAGGGGGGCGTGAGAGGGCGGGAGATAACCCACAAGAAAGTTAAGGAGAAAGGGGGGCGGGGTGGAATGTAAAAAGTTAATGACAGGAGGAGTGAGGCGAATACCTGTACCGGTAGAGGGAGGGGGGGATGGAGAGAGAGAGAGAGAGAGAGAGAGAGAGAGAGAGAGAGAGAGAGAGAGAGAGACAGAGAGAGAGAGAGAGAGGAGTTTGAGAGGAGAGAACAATGTAATTACTCTCAAATGAGGTTTGACGGTCCATTAATTAGCATTTTACCACACTGAGATCCGCCGACTACTCTCAGTGTGAAGATTGTGCTCCAAAAAACAGTGTCACACAAATTCCATTTTTGTCCTTTTCCCTAAAAGCTTTTATCCCTTTTAACCTTTTAAGTTTGAGACCGAAAAACATGGATAATTTTTTTTTTGTTTGAGTTCATCTTATTATTTGTAGACCATAGCAACCGTGATAGATGTATTGTAGGCCTATTGTATTTTTTTCTGATGCGGTTGCCCGCTGTAAGTAACGCAGCCTAATTTTGACTAGGCCTATTCCTGTGTCCTATTTCTAAGTAAGTCACGGATTTTGAGGAGAGCCATGTTGAAGATGGCTTGGGTGTTGGGGGAGAAGGGGAGGGGGTATTGGGGGGTGTGGGGTGTAGGGGAAGGGGGGTTTTGGGGGTGCTGGGTAAGGTGGGGAGGGGTGTTGAAGGTGAAGATGTTGAGAGGAGGGGGGGGGGGTGTTGGGGAAGGGAGGGGGGTCAAAGTAACTTTAATTAAGATTCCTATTACACCTTCATCATCCTGTAAGACACCGGAGGTACTTTTTAAGTAAAATATGATGAGCAGTGCTAATGGGTAAAATGGAACAGAGTGTGGGAAAGTGAGGAAATGGGATGGTGGAGAGAGGGAGACTGAACTAATGGGGCTAAGGGTAATGAGGTAGAGTGAGAAGGGGAATAAAACTTTGTGCTGGAGAGATGCAAAGTTGGTGAGGTAGATGGTAGATGGTAGATGGGGTGTCTTGGTGAGTGGGTGTGCTTGAAGGTATGTGGAAGGAGGTGTGGATATGATGGAAGGGGTGGGTGGTTAGTGGGGTGGAGTGGGTGTGGGGGGGAGGGGTGGAGTGGGTGTGGGGGGGAGGGGTGGAGTGGGTGTGGGGGGGGGGGAGTGAGCGGGGTGTAGGAAGCAGTTTTTTGTTTATTTTTTTCTACCACAGACGTGGCCAGACATTTACGATGCTAACCAGCATATATACATTTTCTTCTGTCCTCCATGGACAGGGTGAGAGATCTATTAAACATACAGGAAGCAGTGAGTTAGTATAAGCAGGTGTATGACGGATGTATGTGTTTATTTGTGTATACTAACCTATAATGTGTGTACATAATGAACTCCAGCTCCTGGCCCCTGCCTCTGAACCATTAAACTCTGGCGTGTGAGGCGTCACTACGTCCCCACCTCTCCCTTTCGGAATATGTTCCACTTTATCCTGAAGTAAAGGTCATCAACTTAATGACTAAATATCTTGTATCACGTGATCATGTCCCCCCTAACTATATATTTTCTCCAGTATCGTCATGTTCACCCCTCGTAATCTTCAGAGTCCTGCTGCTACCTCATGGGAAACACTTGGGCTTTTTAAAACATTTATGTAATAAATTTGACGTGGGATCCTTGCTGGCGCTGCATACTTAAGTTATAGTCTTACGTCCGTGCTGTGCAATATCCTAAAGAATACAGAAGACATCGTAGTCTTCTGTTCCTGTGTACAATGATACCGTAGTCTTCTGTTGCTGTGTACAATGACACCGTAGTCTTCTGTTCCTGTGTACAATGACACCGTAGTCTTCTGTTCCTGTGTACAATGACACCGTAGTCTTCTGTTCCTGTGTACAATGACACCGTAGTCTTCAGTTCCTGTGTATAATGAGACCGTAGTCTTCTGTTCCTGTGTATAATGACACCTTAGTCTTCTGTTCCTGTGTATAATGACACCTTAGTCTTCTGTTCCTGTGTACAATGACACCGTAGTCTTCTGTTCCTGTGTACAATGACACCGTAGTCTTTTGTTCCTGTGTACAATGACACCGTAGTCTTCTGTTCCTGTGTACAATGACACCGTAGTCTTCGTTCCTGTGTATAATGAGACCGTAGTCTTCTGTTCCTGTGTATAATGACACCTTAGTCTTCTGTTCCTGTGTACAATGACACCGTAGTCTTCTGTTCCTGTGTATAATGACACCTTAGTCTTCTGTTCCTGTGTACAATGACACCGTAGTCTTCTGTCCCTGTGTACAATGAGATCGTAGTTCCGTCATCTCTCATTTCCCTCTCTCCTTCCATTCGCCCTTCCCACCCCCATCACTTTCTGGCCTCTTGTACCAGCACACGAAGTATGTCTGATTCTCATTCTTCATTCTCTCCACCAAAATGATATTTTTTTTTTTTACAAAGCCCCCCTCAACCCCCCTCCCCCCCCCAGAAATTGACTGTGTACAGAAGGGAACATAGACAAGCTCACATAAAGGCGATAGTACACAGCTTTTGCCCGAAATATGAACTCTATATTATCGTGGGTGAAGGCGTTTGGGTATATAAGGATTGGAATGATTTTTTTTTTTGCTTTAAGATCTTCATAATATGTGTAATTAATCCTTGTATATATATATATATATATATATATATATATATATATATATATATATATATATATATATATATATATATATATATATATATATATATTTATATAAAAGTCCTGGTTAGTTTTTGGAATCCGTAGAAGTTTGCAACCAAAAAATATCCGTTTTTGCAATGTATTCCAATGTATTCCCGCCTAATACATCGCATTTCTTACGGAGTCGTAAAATTCTGGTAAGGGGGAGCCGGTCGGCCGAGCGGACAGGACACTGGACTTGTGAGCGTGTGGTCCCGGGTTCGATCCCGGGCGCCGGCGAGAAACAATGGGCAGAGTTTCTTTCACCCTATGCCCCTGTTACCTAGCAGTAAACTAGGTACTTGGGTGTTAGTCAGCTGTCACGGACTGCTTCCTGGCAGTGGAGGCCTGGTCGAGGACCGGACCGCGAGGACACTAAAGCCCCGAAATCATCTCAAGATAACCTCAAGATAAGGGACAACAGTTGCATTTATTAACGGAGTGACATGTCGAGAGATGTTGTTGTTTAAGATTCACTACCTGGAACAAAAAGTTCCAAGTAGCACGGGCTATGGCGAGCCCGTGAAGTTGATAGAACCAGCCTGCTAGCGTAGGACTGATCATATCCCGAGGCCAGAGACACGGTCGAAGGCCACGTACATCCGGTGGCCAGGCTTGCGTGCCGGCCACGGGGGCCACCGGCTGCTATTACCGCCGGAATTACTGCAATCATCAGAAAATGCGTGACTGAACAACAAGAAAAAATAAAAAAAAGATTGTTTTATGTGTGGAGTGAGAGGGAATATATGGTTGGTAAGGAGGCTAAGGGGGGATATAGCCGGCCTAGGGGCAGAAGGTATATATATATGTGTGCCAGGGACAGGGGGGGGGGGTATAGCCAGGTATAGCCTTGGTATAGCCAGGTAAAGCCCTGGTATAGCCAACTAAGGTAACATGGGACCAGATTCACGAAGCAGTTACGCAAGTACGAACGTGTACATCTTTCCTAAATCGTTGACGCCTTTGGTTACATTTATTAAACAGTTTACAAGCATGAAAACTTCCCAATCAACTGTTGTTATTGTTATAAACAGCCTCCTGGTGCTTCGCAGCTCATTAACTGTTTAATAATTGTAAACAAAGCCGCCAAAGAGTGAGAAAAGATGTACAGGTTCCTAAGTGCTTGCGTAACTGTTTCGTGATTCTGGCCCCTGGACTGGGCACTAGGAGTCCTCCAAGATTTCCAGATCTCAAACAGGAAACTGGAAACAGAGTAACTCTTGCCACTTCGTCCAAGAAAATTTGAAATTACCGGTTATATTCCTCATTTACAATGTTAAAAGATGAGCTAGGATTAATATTTATTTGAAAATTATTTCAAATATTACGTGACTACATAAATATTCGTGGAAATGTCACCAAGGAGTTGAAGAGCAAATATGACTGGAATTAGAATAGCTGGTAACCCCTCCTCCAATCAGCGGCTTTGATTTAAAAAAATTTGAAATCTCTTCCTCCAATCAGCGGCTGAGAAAAACGCTGCAATATCTTCCACCAATCAGCGATTTAAGAAAATTAAATTTAAAAAGGCGTTGGTCTCGCATTTCCCAATCAGCGACTTAGAAAAAGATATGCACTGGCATCTCTTTTCTCCAAGTTACCAAGTAGTAAATATCTTAATCCGACTAATTAGTTCCCTGACATAACTGATATTCTGGAAGGTTCCTTCAAGTCGGATGCCTCTCCTTATTAATATTCAAATTGGAAGGTTATTTTTTATACTAAAGTCAGAGCTGTTGGTACTCCTGGTAAACCTCGCCCTTGTCCTCACCCCGCCCGTGTAGAGAGAGAGAGAGAGAGAGAGAGAGAGAGAGAGAGAGAGAGAATCTGATGGCGACCCAGCCTAGGCTCTCAAAGATTGGCGAAAAGTACTCTACCTAATATTTTCTTCAAGTTTCGGCCGCTAGCTTTGGACAGTGTGTGGCTGGTGATAGTGGTAGTGTGTGTGTGTGTGTGTGTGTGTGTGTGTGTGTGTGTGTGTGTGTGTGTGTGTGTGTGTGTGTGTGTGTGTGTGTGTGTGTGTGTGTGTGTGTGTGCGCGTGTGTGTGTGTGTGTGTGTGTGTGTGTGTGTGTGTGTGTGTGTGTGTGTGTGTGTGTGTGTGTGTGTGTGCGCGCGTGCGTGTGTGCGTGCGTGTGTGCGTGCGTGTGTGTGTGTGTGTGTGTGTGTGTGTGTGTGTGTGTGTGTGTGTGTGTGTGTGTGTGTGTGTGTGTGTGTACTCACCTATATGTACTCACCTATATGTACTCACCTATATGTACTCACCTATATGTGCTTGCAGGATCGAGCATTGACTCTTGGATCCCGCCTTTCTAGCTATCGGTTGTTTACAGCAATGACTCCTGTCCCAATGACTCCTGTGTGTGTGTGTGTGCGTGTGTGTGTGTGTGTGTGTGTGTGTGTGTATGTGTGTGTGTTAATAGCACAAGTCCACGCAACCATTCACACATTTTTTTGCCTCATATATGATTGACAGGTGTTGGTGGCGATTTACCTGTCCATCAAGGGAACACGTGCCTCTTGGCCTCTACACGGGAAATGAATGTGAGAAAAACTGGGAATGAAGGAATGGGAACAATGGAATTACTGGAACAATTGTTTGTATAATGTATAATATAATCCAATCACCCGAGATACAATACTAGATGAATAAACAATTCTATACATTTAAATTAAACTGATTCACAGAGGATTAAACCCATCTCATTTCCTGTATTCATAATCCCCAGAAACGCTAAAATACTCACTGAATCATTAACTGAATCTATTAGCTGAACCACGGTGCTCGAATCACGGCATTTCAATTTCAGATTCTGACATGCAATTCTTGCTAAGTCTGATCTCTCGTCTGAATCTCAATGAGTCTAGCCAAAGCGTTCGTGTTGATGTCCTTGTATAACGTGGACACCTGGCAATTGGCCAGATGTTGATGTCCCCCTGTTAATATCCTCATTGATGTTCTTGTTAATGCCCTTTTTGATGTCCCGTTGATGTGTCTATTAATGTCCCTTTTGATATCCCTCTTGATGCCTCTGTTGATGTCACTAAATTGTCTCGTTGACGTCATACGGACAGTATCTTCCCATAGTATATTATTAGTATTTATTCTAACAATTAAAATGTATTCGTCAATTTAGCTGTCTACACTTAAGTCAGTTATTCCTGAGAGCCACAATTGTGTCTTCTTAAACTGTAAACTGTAATCTAGAATTTAAAATTTATGATCATACTGTAATCTTAAATAAGAATACAGTGTGATATAATGTCATTATAGAGTATTATAACGTCATTATAGTGTGTTATAACGTCATTATAGACTTGTAATTTCTTCACCCTCCTTTATTCATCATTTGGGTCACAGAGATGAACAAGTCAACTCATGGGGTAGCCACATTGACTCATCACTGTCTTTCAAGATGCTAAAACTTGTATTTTTTTTCTCTTTCAGGTGAGTACAGATGTTGACCTCCTTGAAAGTCAGAATGTGTGGTAAGTGGACTACAGTAACTCCCAAAGTCGCTGTATTGTATTATATATTGGCTACAGTAACTCCCAAAGTCGCTGTATTGTATTATATATTGACTACAGTAACTCCCAAGTCGCTGTATTATGTATTATGTGAACTACAGTAATTCCAAATAGCTGTAATGTCTTATAGGGACTGTCACTATAGTGTTTTCTATGGGAAGCTTTCACCCAACTAGATTATGTCAAATAAAACAAATGTATTAAGAAAATACAAAAACAAAAACACATATATTACAAAAACCTGGACCCTATATATATATATATATATATATATATATATATATATATATATATATATATATATATATATATATATATATATATATATGTCGTACCTAGTAGCCAGAACTCACTTCTCAGCCTACTATGCAAGGCCCGATTTGCCTAATAAGCCTAGTTTTCATGAATTAATGTTTTTTCGACTACCTAACCTACCTAACCTAACCTAACCTAACGTTTTCGGCTACCTAACCTAACCTAACCTATAAAGATAGGTTAGGTTAGGTTAGGTAGGGTTGGTTAGGTTCGGTCATATATCTACGTTAATTTTAACTCCAATAAAAAAAAATTGACCTCATACATAATGAAATGGGTAGCTTTATCATTTCATAAGAAAAAAAAATTGAGAAAATATATTAATTTAGTAAAACTTGGCTTATTAGGCAAATCGGGCCTTGCATAGTAGGCTGAGAAGTGAGTTCTGGCTACTAGGTACGATATATATATATATATATATATATATATATATATATATATATATATATATATATATATATATATATATATATATATAAAACTGAAAACTCACACCCCAGAATTGACTCGAACCCATACTGCCAGGAGCAACGCAACTGATATCTACAGGATACCAGGTACCAGTCCTGGCAGTATGGGTTCGAGTCACTTCTGGGGTGTGAGTTTTCAGTCGCATATAGTCCTGGGGACCATTCAGGCTTGTCCGCATATATATATATATATATATATATATATATGTATATATATATATATATATATATATATATATATATATATATATATTCCCTATTCAGGTGTTTCTCAGAAATACTCTAGGCTATCTTGCAAATGAAATAGATACACAGTTGTGGCTTATCTGAATATTTGGCAGAGAGTAACCCACTACAGTCAGCTAGAACATTCTTATTTCATCATTTCTGCCATTTTCACACTATCCACCGAGCCTGCCACGTCATCCGCCCCTTGATACAAGACCCAGATTCACGAAACAGTTACGTAAGCACTTACGAACGTGTACATTTTTCCTCAATCTTTGACGGCTTTGGTTACATTTATTTAACAGTTTACAAGCATGAAAACTTGCCAGTCAACTGTTGTTATTGTTATAAACAGCCTCCTGGTGCTTCCGAGCTCATTAACTGTGGGAACCGACCTGTGAGATTTATATTTGTTTAATTTATATGAATTTATATTTACGTTAATTTATATACTTCGATAGCAATTTGTATAATGATAAGTGGACTGTATTTCTGCAATAATCTCATAATCTCACAAATCGATCCTCTACACATTAGGGGGGTTATTAAATTAATATATATGCAGCCAATCAAACTGCAGAATTAACTACATACATTGAAGAGGTTCCTTATCTTATAGTACAGCAGGTTAGTCCACCAGGTATAACTAGGGTGTAGACACCAAATTATCCTCTTTGAGGTAGCTTCCATATCACCCAGTAACTGGTGCACAAATCTTGCTTCCTCGTCTTGACCTGTCAAAAGTGCGCTAGCTGTGAAGCCAGATACCTATATATGACAAGCTATATCAGAGAAAACACTATACAGTACATGGAACAATAAAGACCTGGCTTAATTACCTTTAGTATGAGGCGATTTTGCGTTCTAAGCGGTTAACCCTACCCAATGACATTAATGGCCACTAATGATAGATAATGGGTTTCGGAAAGAACACTTAACTTGAATTTGTAGACAGCGTGTTGATAATGGTACACCTTTGGTTTCCATAACACTACGTCCAAGTAAAATTAACAGGAGCCGAATTTGCTCCCGTGTGAGCCTCTGGTCTAGTATAAACAATGGCTGCCCTCCTTCCTCCCTGACGCCTGGCTTACATTGTCCAGATTTCAGAAAGTGATAGAAGGGTCACATTTACTCTACTTTAATATTGATAATTAAGTTAATTTATATAAGATGTTTTTATGATGGTAAAGTCCAAAGACTAATGTATTTAAGAATAATTCCCAGCAAAATAGCTGGTGAATTATAATAGTATGTGGTGATGATATCCCGTTTTCTATAGACGGTAATTCCACTACAAGTTACGTTTTCTATGGTTAACTTGTTTATACAACACAGCTCTTATCTGTCTGTATGATATTATTATTAAATGGTGTCGGACTTTCCGACATTAACTGTTTAATAATTGTAAACAAAGCTGCCAAAGGTTGAGAAAAGATGCACGGGTTCGTAAGTGCTTGCGTAACTGTTTTGTGAATCTGATACCAGATCTTGCATCATTTCTGATTAATATCTAAATATTCCCATTGAACCGTACTCTTGTCGTAGATCATATAGACCAGTCCATACAGACACACACACTCGAACTCTATATCTTGGATTGTAGTAAAATTGAGCCATTTAGAAATAAATCTTAGCTCACGCTGTATATGGCAAACCTATCTTATTACCATGGATAAAATACCTGAAATCCTTGCACTGTATCCATATTTCGCTATAAACGACATATGAGATTCAGAAACAAGTAGTGTATTGTGAAGACTAATAATAAACAGCAACTCCCTTATGACTGTAATATCTCCATTGCTCAAACAATTATGTATTAGTGATAAGACCTACCATATATATATATATAATGACTTACTGTTGATATATAGCTCTTGAAATAGAACATTCTCTGTAACTAGCTGACATTGTAGTTATAAGGTGTGAAGGATAGATGAAATTGTTTTTTCAGACCTCAACTTAGATTATTACATAAAGACCTTTTGTGCCCTCTGTAATCCTTTTTGCGCTTCCGCTCACAGGATGAGTATGAGGTGCACAATAAACTAGCCGCTTCCGGCGGCAACAATTCCAATTTCAATGATATCAGCGACCCACGCCCTGCCAGCAGACAACTGCGTCTAGGAAACAAATATCTACTTCAGTACTTTTATATAACTCTCTCTTTAGCCAAATTGCTATATAAACTCTCTACATAAAATATCTCTTACTGGAGACAAGGTCCGTAACATTAACTACAGTAACTCTAAGTGGCTGTATTATAGGATGGTTAGTAGATTGTTAAAAAAAAGATAATTGGTTAGATAATTGGGAATAGAATTCAGGAGCAAAGTGGGGAGCTTAGTGAATGGGGGAGATTCACTAAGCGGGGAGATTGCCAATTTCCCCACAAAATGGGGAGATTGGGGGTAGGGGGAGGGGGTAGGGGGGGAGTGGGGGAGGGGGGGGCGAGAAGGTTTAGAGAACTGATTGATGATGATATAAGGTCAGGTATTATCTCTCTCTTGGAAGTGATGTGAGGTCAATGAACTGGGATATAAACGGTATCCCAACCACGTGGGTCATAGGGGGATCGAACCTTGCAAGAAGGGAGGCCATTGCTATTTCGATTGATCTCCATCTCTTTCTTCTTCCTTC
>NC_091230.1:19691610-19696610 GCF_040958095.1 Procambarus clarkii
TCAGAGTGACCTAACAACCAATCAGAGGGACCTAACAACCAATCAAAGGGACTTGACAACTATTCAGAGACCTAACAACCAATCAGAGGGACTTGACAACCATTCACAGGGATCTGAGAACCTATCAGGGCGCCTTGACAACCATTCAGAGTGGTCTGAAAACAATTCCTCTCCCTCACAACCATTCAACTGCCCCTCACAACCATTCAACTGCCCCTCACAACCATTCAACTGCCCCTCACAACCATTCAACTGGCCCCTCACAACCATTCAGCTGGGCTTCACAACCATTCAACCTGGCAGTCTTTTTCACTCACACCGTTTTTCCACCTCCTACCACCTGGCAATATAAATCCTGGCTCATTCACATTATGCAAACTTTTTCAATATTCGTAAATCTCTCTTAATGTTTCAACTCTGCGAGGCTTCCTCATCACGCATATAAATTATAGAGAGTTTATAAACAGTGAGCAGCAGCAGCAGCAATCTGGCTGGCTGGCTGGCTGGCTGCCTTGCCTCATAAGGTGGTGGGTTATTGATTTGGGGTGTTGTGGTGTTGTTGTGAGGTGTGTGGTGGTGTGGTGTGGTGGTGTGGTGGGGTGGTCTGGTGCTAGTGTGGGGTGTTGTGTGGTAGTGGTGTACTGTTGGTGTGGTGTTCAGAATGCTGTAGTGTGGTTGTGGTGGTAGACCCCCCCCACACACACATCAGGAATTGTTATTACAAGTGTCAGCGCGATTGTGGTACCAGCCATCCATTACGTGTTAGTGTGATAACAGTGATTTCTTTGACAGCAGCGAACTCGTACATAGTGATTGTACTCTGAGGTCCCCCTCTCTACTGTGGTCAAGAGTGATTGTACTCTGAGGTCCCCTCTATTGTGGTCAAGAGTGATTGTACTGTGAGGTCCGCTTATTGTGGTCAAGAGTGATTGTACTCTGAGGTCCCCTCTACTGTGGTCAAGCGTGATTGTACTCTGAGGTACAATCTCATGTACAATCATTTAGATACAATCTACAACCCCTGCTGTGCTTGAGTATGTGCTGGGAGGTACTGACGGATTAACAACATGTTCCACATTATACCAAACATTCTCTATAATCCTCCAACATTCCCTATAACATTCTCTATAATTTAGGCAAATTATCGCCTCGTCTGGAGGTGTCTCCCACAACATCTCCAGCTGTTGATTACGTCATTTTGGCGCGTGAACGAGGAGCATAAATTTCCTGTTTGTTTCTGGGATGAGGGAGGCCCAGTTCTCACTCGAACCAGCGCCATCCTTTTCCCTCCTGTTCCACTCGTGTCTTCAGTGCTACATCACTGTATGTTCCTGTAACTGGGGGGTGGGGTGGGGGGTTCAGTAACTGCAGACTCGGCTTTACTGAACCTAAATATTTGGATTTTAAATAATATTAACTGTATTGCTTGTTAATATCTCGGGACTAACGAATGAGGAATGAGACTCTAAGAATCCTCTTGGTGTCCGGGATTGACGTCCAGCGATTGGTTCTCGTTCACCAGTCATATCAGTTGATTGGTCCTTGCTCGTCAGTGACGCCAGCTGATTGGTTCATGCTCGTCAGTGATGCTAGCTGATTGGTCCTTGCTCACCGAGATATTCTCCTGATTGGTTCATCCTCATCACTTCAACCTTTCGCTGAATGGTTGCGCAGAATTCCCAGGAGCAGAAAATGTTGTGGGAATTGAATGTTAAAGTTAGGAATATTGTCAATATACAAGTAACATTGGACATATTTAAAAGTTTAAAGGTTTAAACAGAAAACCTTTTCAGGAACTGGACAAGTTTCCACCAGAAACTGGACAAGTTGCTGGTGGGGTTACCTTATCAACCTGGCTGTGATTGCCGTGTGGTCGTGCGTTCGACGATGACCAACAGCCTCATAGATCATACAATCACCAGGAGAAGGCTGGCCACACTGCGGGAATAGAACAACTCTGGAAATCATCCACACGTCACATTGCTGATCGGCTAAAAATCGCAAACTACTCATTTTAAATTTACAAATATTGTAAATAGGCAAGTTTTTTTGTATATGTCATTTACAAATTGAAAATGTTAATCAAGATGTAGGCACTTGTTCTTAAGTGCACGGTAGGGTGATTAGGTTATTAGATCTTGTTTGTTGACCCCGGTCAAGGCTTGTTTGTACAAGCCACGCCCTCTTGTCAACAGTTACCACGCGCGTAATAATAATAATAATTATAATAACATAATTATATTAATTAAGGCATGTGCTAGACACAGTGCTAGACACCCACCCAAGACAAGCGAAAATAAAGAGGTTGAGTGTCAAATTTTGAGGCCCGTTCCTGCTACTTTCAGTCTCTGTGTTACTGTAAGGGGGGGGGGGGGGCTCCATGCTGGAAATGATATGTTAACTCTCCTTGTTACTGTTTCTGGCTTGACTATCTTCAGGCTCTTGTTCTGCCTACCACCCAGCTGTTTGGTTCAGTCTTAAAATATTATTTGATTTTAAGAGAAATCTGAAATGTATTAGACGAGAGAGAGAGAGAGAGAGAGAGAGAGAGAGAGAGAGAGAGAGAGAGAGAGAGAGAGAGAGAGAGAGAGAGGAGAAAAAAGAGAAGAAAGAAGAGAGAGAGAGAGAGAGAGAGAGAGAGAGAGAGAGAGAGAGAGAGAGAGAGAGAGAGGAGAGAGAGAGAGAGAGAGAGAGAGAGAGAAAAAAGAGAAAGAGAGAGAGAGAGAGAGAGAGAGAGAGAGAGAGAGAGAGAGAGAGAGAGAGAGAGAGAGAGAGAGAGAGAGAGAGAAAAAAAAAAAGAGAAAGAAAGAGAGAGAGAGAGAGAGAGACGAGAGAGAGAGAGAGAGAGAGAGAGAGAGAGAGAGAGAGAGAGAGAGAGAGAGAGATAGAAAAAAAAAAGAGAAAGAGAGAGAGAGAGAGAGAGAGAGAGAGAGAGAGAGAGAGAGAGAGAGAGAGAGAGAGAGAGAGAGAGAGAGAGAGAGAGAGAGAGAGAGAGAGAGAGACTGCTAATAGGAGTCATAAGTCGTGAACTCCAGCACCCACCTGTGTAAAACAGGACGCAGGTCGGCAGACAAGTTGAAAGGTAGGCTGGTGGTGGCAGGGGACATGTTCCCAGATAGCATTGAGAGTCTCTGAGGAACGGCGTGTATCGCGGAAGCATCACCTTCGACCGACTTGCTGCCAACACAATAGGTAATCGTTAATTTTAATTTACCTGCGTCAGTCACGCTGGAAACAGCACACGGCCTGTTTTGCTGGATTCATGTCTTTCACCGGCGATATGTTGCACTCCCGTTGAACGTATGAACGGGTATCCAACGGGAGCGATCCGGGACTCCCGTTCGGCGGTGGCTGAGACAACTTCGTGGGGGCCGGATACGAGCCATGATATCCGAACTGTTTACATTTTACGCTTTTACTACCGGCCAAAATGGCCTTTCATAAAGGTCTTCACATTACACTGTATAATTCGATCACATTTTAAGCAGCGCATAATATTTGCAAATTCTCTTACGCCCGGCACCCGGAGTTTGCTCAGTTGGTGTGACTTTGGCTTTACTCAGATGGGCATAGTAGTGGACGATTTACGACCTCTTTGGTATACGCCTTGCCCAACTGGTTTATCCTGGAACACTACCCGGCAACCGATTTACAACCATGTACCTAATTGCAGATGGGTGAACATAAGCGAACAGTTAAGATTGGTCCCTCTGTCAATACTCCCTGACCAGGATTCGAACCCTAACCCCCAAAAAATGTGTTACTGAGGCAGGGTTGAGAACCCGTGTTACTGAGACAGGGTTCAGAACCCGTGTTACTGAGACAGGGTTGAGAACCCGTGTTACTGAGACAGGGTTGAGAACCCGTGTTACTGAGACAGGGTTGAGAACCCGTGTTACTGAGACAGGGTTGAGAACCCGTGTTACTGAGACAGGGTTGAGAACCCGTGTTACTGAGACAGGGTTCAGAACCCGTGTTCAAAACAGGAAGTAACTTGCTTGCTGTCTCTCTGTCTGACTGGTTCCTGTCGCGACCTTCCAAATCAGTTTTATTGTGAGCCCTTTGACAGTCAGAGTGGACTCTGTTTTATATTTGATTTTTGAGTTAGCTGTTTTAAATTTGTGTTTTTTTTTGTTTTTTTTTTTTAAGCTGAGTCGACAGGTCTTGTTTTTCGTTGGAAGCTTTGTCTGTTTGGAATGTGTTATATTTTGTGTGTAAGTGGCTTTAGTGTCATCTGGGGCGATATTATTCTTTATTTGAAATAAAGATGGTGAGAAAAAGAGGAAGAAAGTATGTGTGTGTGTGTGTATACTCACCTAATTGTGCTTGCGGGGGTTGAGTTTCGGCTCTTTGGTCCCGCCTCTCAAGGATCCCTGTGTGTGTGTATGTGTGTGTGTGTGTGTGTGTGTGTGTGTGTGTGTGTGTGTGTGTGTGTGTGTGTGTGTGTGTGTGTGTGTGTGTGTGTGTGTGTTCTCAAGTGTTTGGTTTCACCGCCAGCCTGGAGAATATGACCCCAGACAAAACATTAAAGTTAAGTATGGGGTGGAAGAGGAGTGGAATCAGCACAGTTGGCACAAAATATAAAGACTATCCTCTTGATTAATAAAACAGACTTACTATCGTCGTGGCTTTTGGCCTTAAAGTTCCTTAAGTGTACTTAAGTGCACAAAGATGTGTGGGAGTACTATATTAGTGAGAGCCACACGGGGAATGTCCCGACCTCGTACTCTCTGATTTGAAGTCTTTTTGCTTCAGGCTAATCTTTTGTTGCTGGGTTGGTTCCTTTGATGTTTCTGACGGAGGTAATGGTGGGGGGGAGGGGGCCCTGGCCGGGGTGGGAGGGGGACGTGGTGGGGGGTTGGGGGGGGCGCTGGACGTGGGGGGGAGGGGGGTTGACTTGGGAAAGGGGGGGTTGGGGTTAGACGGAGTTGTCTAATAGTGACGAAGGAGAACCTGTTTATGTCTCCCTTACTAGTCTGGTTTATATTTCTGGCGCTGTA
>NC_091230.1:19701610-19749110 GCF_040958095.1 Procambarus clarkii
CCATTTGGCACAGCTGATGACCACTTGAGGCCATTTAATTTAATTTTATGTCTGTGGACAAAGTAGCTGTGTCTTTGCTAGGGAAGGTCCTTGGGGCCACCTGCTAGGGAAGGTCCTGGGGGCCACCTGCTAGGGAAGGTCCTTGGGGCCACCTGCTAGGGAAGGTCCTGGGGGCCACCTGCTAGGGAAGTTCCTGGGTGCCGTCTGCTAGGGAAGGTCCTGGGGGTCACCTGCTAGGGAAGGTCCTTGGGGCCACCTGCTAGGGAAGGTCCTGGGGGCCACCTGCTAGGGAAGTTCCTGGGTGCCGTCTGCTAGGGAAGGTCCTGGGGGTCACCTGCTAGGGAAGGTCCTTGGGGCCACCTGCTAGGGAAGGTCCTGGGGGCCACCTGCTAGGGAAGTTCCTGGGTGCCGTCTGCTAGGGAAGGTCCTGGGGGTCACCTGCTAGGGAAGGTCCTGGGGGCCACCTGCTAGGGAAGTTCCTGGGTGCCGTCTGCTAGGGAAGGTCCTGGGGGCCACCTGCTAGGGAAGTTCATGGGTGCCGTCTGCTAGGGAAGGTCCTGGGGGCCACCTGCTAGGGAAGTTCCTGGGTGCCGTCTGCTAGGGAAGGTCCTGGGGGCCACCTGCTAGGGAAGTTCATGGGTGCCGTCTGCTAGGGAAGGTCCTGGGGGTCACCTGCTAGGGAAGGTCCTTGGGGCCGTCTGCTAGGGAAGGTCCTGGGGGCCACCTGCTAGGGAAGTTCCTGGGTGCCGTCTGCTAGGGAAGGTCCTGGGGGCCACCTGCTAGGGAAGTTCATGGGTGCCGTCTGCTAGGGAAGGTCCTGGGGGCCACCTGCTAGGGAAGTTCATGGGTGCCGTCTGCTAGGGAAGGTCCTGGGGGCCACCTGCTAGGGAAGTTCCTGGGTGCCGTCTGCTAGGGAAGGTCCTGGGGGCCACCTGCTAGGGAAGTTCCTGGGTGCCGTCTGCTAGGGAAGGTCCTGGAGGACTCCTGCTAGGGAAGGTCCTGGAGGACTCCTGCTAGGGAAGTTCATGGGTGCCGTCTGCTAGGGAAGGTCCTGGAGGACTCCTGCTAGGGAAGGTCCTGGAGGACTCCTGCTAGGGAAGGTCCTGGAGGACTCCTGCTAGGGAAGGTCCTGGGTGTTTGGGGACCAGGACCCAGATTCACGAAAGCACATACGCAAGCACTTGCGAACGTGTACATCTTTCCTCAATCTTTGACGGCTTTGGTTACATTTATTTAACAGTTTACAAGCATGAAAACTTGCCAATCAACTGTTGTTATTGTTATAAACAGCCTCCTGGTGCTTCGGAGCTCATTAACTGTTTAATAATTGTTAACAAAGCCGCCAAAGATTGAGAAAAGATGTACAGGTTCGTAAGTGCTTGCGTAACTGCTTCGTGAATCTGGCCCCAGTTCTCTGCGTTTACCACTCTGTAATAAATATAACTGGTTTACCTATCCAGAAACGTACGATCCCAATCAACCCACCTAACCTATTGAGGCCGATGCATAGAAAACATCATTATTATGGTGCTTTAAATTTTTACTAATACGTCGCATATTTAACGGATTGGTCGAATCCGTCAGAAATGTAACGTATAAGGTGAGAGGACAGGTTGGACGCTCCAATCACCTGTGTTAGGCCTATACTTTACTGCTGACAGGTGTTGGCGATTAATATCTCATTTGCATGCCAGTTTTAAGTGTTCACTAAGATCATATTGATGAGAAAGAGCTAAGAAGGGGGAACAACCATCATAGTCTAATATAACGAAATATCAAGTGTTAGTTAAATAAGAATAAGCTGGGAATTCTATGTGTGAGTTAAGTCAAGCTTTAAGCTTCATCTGAGAGTGAACTGTGTAATATCATGTGGTAAAGATAGTCTCTTGGTATGATTAATTCATGTTGGTGTGTGTCGGGTCTGTGTAAGTGTGATGGTGTAGTGGTATCCCTGGAAACACAAACCGTAACTGTCTCTATTTTCCGCTTGTTACAACTTGTAATAAAGTTGTTACATCTTGGCTTAACGTGTTTATGACGTATTAGAACGTTGTTACAACTTGCTATATTGGTTGTTGTAACTGGTTTGGAAGTGTTAAAACTTGTTCGAACGTTGTACCAACGTCGTAGTTTCGGTGTGTGTTTGGCGGGATAGAGGTGCTCCTGGCCGATGTGGAGGGCCCCCTTTCCGGTGTGTGTGAGGGCTGGTGTGGGGGGGGGCGTCGGGCCCCAGGGGAAGGTGTATGGTCGTACCTTACGATGAGGTCTGCACTAGGGGCTCCCCTGGGGGCTGTAGGGGCTCCCCTGGAAAGCTGCGAACCTACATCCCATTTCTGTTTCCGTTTTCCTTCAGGTTATTTGTCGTTGTTGTTTTAGATTCAGCTGCTCGAAACGTAAGTTCAAAGCAGCACGGTCTATGGTGAGCCCGTAGTGGACTTCAACCCGTTCTCGCAAATTCGTAAAGTCAATATTGACTTATTAACTACGTGCATAGGTGATATACTAAACACAATAGATACCCTTAAAAAGATTCATAGAAAACACCGACCTTACCTAACGTTGTTAGTATCTTAAGATAAGCATCTTATTGCTTCGTAATTACAATTATTACTTAACCTATACCTATTATAGGTTAGGTAATAATTGTAATTACGAAGCAATAAGATGCTTATCTTAACATACTAAGTAGGTTAGGTAAGGTCGGTGTTTTCTATGAATCTTTTTAAGGGTATCTATTATGTTAAGTATGTCACCTATGCACATATTTAATAAGTCAATATTGACTTATTAAATTTGCGAGAACGGGTTGTGGACTTACCTGGCACAGGAGCGGGGCTGTAACTTAGTAGTAGCTCCCTGGAAACACAAACCGAAACTGTCTCTATTTTCCGCTTGTTACAACTTGTAATAAAGTTGTTACATCTTGGCTTAACGTGTTTATGACGTATGCGAACGTTGTTACAACTTGTTATATTGGTTGTTATAACTGGTTAGGTTAGGTTAAATCTTGTCCGAACGTTGTACCAACGTCGTAGTTTCGGTGTGTGTTTGGCGGGAGTTATTTGTCGTTGTTTGTATGTTTTTCGGCGTTTTCGTGGGAGACTGTTGAGAATAACGCGATCTCTCATAACATTACTCGGGGGTTTATCAGAGTTTGGCTCTATTTGTTGAGCCAAATGAGATGGTCGTCTAATGTTATATTTGTCGTTGATTCACTACGCGTCGCGTGACATGGCGTAGTCGTTAGGGGTCACGTGGCCTTCTGGAGCCAATTGGAGGTGACCTCTGACGTCAAGTGGCATGATTGACATAGGTGATTAGGCAGGGGAAGATGATCTATGCCAGGAAGTGTGAACTCTTGACCACCCTGTAGTCATTCATCTCCTTCGTCTGAAAGTCTGAATTAGACTGAATTGCTCGTCAGCTGTGGACTGAACCACAGTTGATGAGCGACGGTCTTATACATAACATACTCCTGTAGTTTTGTCGATGCTAATAATAATAATGGTAACAGCCCACCAAACACACCGAAACTACGACGTTGGTACAATGTTCGAACAAGTTTTAACACCTAACCAGTTATAACAACCAATATAGCAAGTTGTAACAACGTTCTAATTCGTCATAAACACATTAAGCCAAGATGTAACAACTTTATTACAAGTTGTAACAAGCGGAAAATAGAGACAGTTTCGGTTTGTGTTTCAAGGGAGGAATAAGAGAAGTATGTTCTGTTGTGTGTCTTACTGTCTATATGTTTTGTATCATTTACTCACCTAGTTGTGCTTGCGGGGGTTGAGCTCTGGCTCTTTGGTCCCGCCTCTCAACTGTCAATCAACAGGTGTACAGGTTCCTGAGCCTATTGGGCTCTATCATATCTACACTTGAAACTGTGTATGGAGTCAGCCTCCATCACATCACTTCCTAGTGCATTCCATTTGTGTGTGTGTGTGTGTGTGTGTGTGTGTGTGTGTGTGTGTGTGTGTGTGTGTGTGTGTGTGTGTGTGTGTGTGTGTGTGTGTGTGTGTGTGTGTGTGTGTGTTTGGCTGACTATAATGATGTTTTGAGACGTAAAAACCTTTCTTTAGTCATGTTTATTCTAGATATTGTGTATTGGAAAGATGGAAATATATATACAGACAGAGATCACACTAACGTGATGCATCAAATGAACAAATCCACAAGGGCCGTGACGAGGAATCGAACCTGCGTAGCTCAGTCGATTAACGCAGTGTCTGGGATGCTCCTGGACGCAGGTTCGAATCCTCATCACGGCCCTTGTGGATTTGAAATATATGTATTTTGTTATGTATTTCCCCCCCACGCCATGGTTAGTGATGGCGTGCCAGTAACCATCTTCTCTTACCGGGACATTATTATTTGTTGAGACAAGAATTTATACTATTTGATTGTTATTGTTACTGGCAGGATTAGTAAATTTATATATTATATGTGTTATATAATTAGACTAGACAGATTCATGGTTATCTTGAGTTATCTTGAGATGATTTCGGGGCTTTTTAGTGTCCCCGCGGCCCGGTCCTCGACCAGGCCTCCACCCCCAGGAAGCAGCCCGTGACAGCTGACTAACACCCAGGTACCTATTTTACTGCTAGGTAACAGGGGCATAGGGTGAAAGAAACTCTGCCCATTGTTTCTCGCCGGTGCCTGGGATCGAACCCAGGACCACAGGATCACAAGTCCAGTGTGCTGTCCGCTCGGCCGACCGGCTCCCTTTAGGTTACCTAACCTAACCTTAGAGCCATTTTAATCTAGTCTAACCATCGAACCATTTCTTAGATTATGGTAACTCGAGACCTTCCACCCTTCCCGTATTTTAAGTTCCTATAGTTTTCTGAACGATATTTGAAATTTTCACGATGTTTCCAAATTTTCAATTTGGAAAGGATATTTTTTCCTACCACAGACGTGGCTACACATTTGCAGTGCTAACTAGTATATATATTCTTCTGACCTCCATGGACAAGGTTAAGGCTGTTAAACATATAGTCTAGTGATTTATGGAACAACCACAGAACGTGATTGTAGAGCTTTTAAAATATTAATCTGACCTACATACATAAATACATAATACATAAATACATAATACATAAATACCCAGATATACGTCTGTCCTCCATAAACAGTGTTCGAGGAGTCTTGCCTGGAAAGGAGAAAATGGAAAATTCTTAAGCAAATTAACTTTAAGAATTCTGATGACGTTTAGTAGTAAGTTTATGGATAGTTTAGGGGCTGTGTGATGGGGGTGGGGGGTGGGGGGTCCTGGAGAGGTATAGCAAGGGGTGGTTATATGTTGAATGGGGGGTTAAAAGTGTTGAAGAGGTATTGGAAGAGGTATATAAGATGTTTTTGAGGAGTTTTAAAAAGGTATTTGGAAGGATGGTAACGGATTCTTGAAGGGGTATTGGTGAAACCAGGTGATGTAGAGAGAGCAGGTATTGGAGGTTGAGAGGGAGAGCAGGTATTGGAGGTTGAGAGGGAGAGCAGGTATTGGAGGTTGAGAGGTAGAGCAGATGTTGGAGGTTGAGAGGGAGCGCAGGTATTGGAGGTTGAGAGGGAGCACAGGTATTGGAGGTTGAGAGGGAGAGCAGGTATTGGAGGTTGAGAGGGAGCGCAGGTATTGGAGGTTGAGAGGGAGCACAGGTATTGGAGGTTGAGAGGGAGAGCAGGTATTGGAGGTTGAGAGGTAGAGCAGGTATTGGAGGTTGAGAGGGAGCGCAGGTATTGGAGGTTGAGAGGGAGCACAGGTATTGGAGGTTGAGAGGGAGAGCAGGTATTGGAGGTTGAGAGGTAGAGCAGATGTTGGAGGTTGAGAGGGAGCGCAGGTGTTGGAGGAAGGACGGGGTGGGGGTGGGGGGTGGGGGTTTAAGGAGCCAGACTCCACTGAATAACACATGAGTAAATGTCTATATATTTTGAATATTGACCGTTACGAGTGAGTACTCTGCCCCTACCACCTGCCTCGCTTGCTGCCTCGACCTCCAGGGGGTACTGCTGTTGTCTCGACCTCCAGGGGGTACTCTTCCTGCATCGCGGGAAGGATGGAAATACCCAGGGGGGCGTGAGAGGGCGGGAGATAACCCACAAGAAAGTTAAGGAGAAAGGGGGGGCGGGGTGGAATGTAAAAAGTTAATGACAGGAGGAGTGAGGCGAATACCTGTACCGGTAGAGGGAGGGGGGGATGGAGAGAGAGAGAGAGAGAGAGAGAGAGAGAGAGAGAGAGAGAGAGAGAGAGAGAGAGAGAGAGAGAGAGAGAGAGAGAGAAAGGAGTTTGAGAGGAGAGAACAATGTAATTACTCTCAAATGAGGTTTGACGGTCCATTAATTAGCATTTTACCACACTGAGATCCGCCGACTACTCTCAGTGTGAAGATTGTGCTCCAAAAAAGTGTCACACAAATTCCATTTTTGTCCTTTTCCCTAAAAGCTTTTATCCCTTTTAACCTTTTAAATTTGAGACCGAAAAACATGGATAATTTTTTTTTTGTTTGAGTTCATCTTATTATTTGTAGACCATAGCAACCGTGATAGATGTATTGTAGGCCTATTGTATTTTTTTCTGATGCGGTTGCCCGCTGTAAGTAACGCAGCCTAATTTTGACTAGGCCTATTCCTGTGTCCTATGTTGAAGATGGCTTGGGTGTTGGGGGAGAAGGGGAGGGGGTATTGGGGGGTGTGGGGTGTAGGGGAAGGGGGGTTTTGGGGGTGCTGGGTAAGGTGGGGAGGGGTGTTGAAGGTGAAGATGTTGAGAGGAGGGGGGGGTGTTGGGGAAGGGAGGGGGGTCAAAGTAACTTTAATTAAGATTCCTATTACACCTTCATCATCCTGTAAGACACCGGAGGTACTTTTTAAGTAAAATATGATGAGCAGTGCTAATGGGTAAAATGGAACAGAGTGTGGGAAAGTGAGGAAATGGGATGGTGGAGAGAGGGAGACTGAACTAATGGGGCTAAGGGTAATGAGGTAGAGTGAGAAGGGGAATAAAACTTTGTGCTGGAGAGATGCAAAGTTGGTGAGGTAGATGGTAGATGGTAGATGGGGTGTCTTGGTGAGTGGGTGTGCTTGAAGGTATGTGGAAGGAGGTATGGATATGATGGAAGGGGTGGGTGGTTAGTGGGGTGGAGTGGGTGTGGGGGGGAGGGGTGGAGTGGGTGTGGGGGGGGGGAGTGAGCGGGGTGTAGGAAGCAGTTTTTTGTTTATTTTTTTCTACCACA
The DNA here is from genome assembly GCF_040958095.1 of Procambarus clarkii. NCBI lineage: Eukaryota > Metazoa > Arthropoda > Malacostraca > Decapoda > Cambaridae > Procambarus > Procambarus clarkii. Next base: position 19,708,846 of record NC_091230.1, read on the forward strand.
GACGTGGCCAGACATTTACGATGCTAACCAGCATATATACATTTTCTTCTGTCCTCCATGGACAGGGTGAGAGATCTATTAAACATACAGGAAGCAGTGAGTTAGTATAAGCAGGTGTATGACGGATGTATGTGTTTATTTGTGTATACTAACCTATAATGTGTGTACATAATGAACTCCAGCTCCTGGCCCCTGCCTCTGAACCATTAAACTCTGGCGTGTGAGGCGTCACTACGTCCCCACCTCTCCCTTTCGGAATATGTTCCACTTTATCCTGAAGTAAAGGTCATCAACTTAATGACTAAATATCTTGTATCACGTGATCATGTCCCCCCTAACTATATATTTTCTCCAGTATCGTCATGTTCACCCCTCGTAATCTTCAGAGTCCTGCTGCTACCTCATGGTAAACACTTGGGCTTTTTAAAACATTTATGTAATAAATTTGACGTGGGATCCTTGCTGGCGCTGCATACTTAAGTTATAATCTTACGTCCGTGCTGTGCAATATCCTAAAGAATACAGAAGACATCGTAGTCTTCTGTTGCTGTGTACAATGACACCGTAGTCTTCTGTTCCTGTGTACAATGACACCGTAGTCTTCTGTTCCTGTGTACAATGACACCGTAGTCTTCTGTTCCTGTGTACAATGACACCGTAGTCTTCTGTTCCTGTGTACAATGACACCGTAGTCTTCTGTTCCTGTGTACAATGACACCGTAGTCTTCTGTTCCTGTGTACAATGACACCGTAGTCTTCTGTTCCTGTGTACAATGACACCGTAGTCTTCAGTTCCTGTGTATAATGAGACCGTAGTCTTCTGTTCCTGTGTATAATGACACCTTAGTCTTCTGTTCCTGTGTACAATGACACCGTAGTCTTCTGTTCCTGTGTACAATGACACCGTAGTCTTCAGTTCCTGTGTATAATGAGACCGTAGTCTTCTGTTCCTGTGTATAATGACACCTTAGTCTTCTGTTCCTGTGTACAATGACACCGTAGTCTTCTGTTCCTGTGTACAATGACACCGTAGTCTTTTGTTCCTGTGTACAATGACACCGTAGTCTTCTGTTCCTGTGTACAATGACACCGTAGTCTTCAGTTCCTGTGTATAATGAGACCGTAGTCATCTGTTCCTGTGCATAATGACACCTTAGTCTTCTGTTCCTGTGTACAATGACACCGTAGTCTTCTGTTCCTATGTATAATGACACCTTAGTCTTCTGTTCCTGTGTACAATGACACCGTAGTCTTCTGTCCCTGTGTACAATGAGATCGTAGTTCCGTCATCTCTCATTTCCCTCTCTCCTTCCATTCGCCCTTCCCACCCCCATCACTTTCTGGCCTCTTGTACCAGCACACGAAGTATGTCTGATTCTCATTCTTCATTCTCTCCACCAAAATGATATTTTTTTTTTTTTACAAAGCCCCCCTCAACCCCCCTCCCCCCCCCAGAAATTGACTGTGTACAGAAGGGAACATAGACAAGCTCACATAAAGGCGATAGTACACAGTTTTTGCCCGAAATATGAACTCTATATTATCGTGGGTGAAGGCGTTTTGGTATATAAGGATTGGAATGATTTTTTTTTTGCTTTAAGATCTTTATAATATGTGTAATTAATCCTTGTATATATATATATATATATATATATATATATATATATATATATATATATATATATATATATATATATATATATATATATATTTATATAAAAGTCCTGGTTAGTTTTTGGAATCCGTAGAAGTTTGCAACCAAAAAATATCCGTTTTTGCAATGTATTCCCGCCTAATACATCGCATTTCTTACGGAGTCGTAAAATTCTGGTAAGGGGGAGCCGGTCGGCCGAGCGGACAGGACACTGGACTTGTGAGCGTGTGGTCCCGGGTTCGATCCCGGGCGCCGGCGAGAAACAATGGGCAGAGTTTCTTTCACCCTATGCCCCTGTTACCTAGCAGTAAAATAGGTACCTGGGTGTTAGTCAGCTGTCACGGACTGCTTCCTGGGAGTGGAGGCCTGGTCGAGGACCGGACCGCGAGGACACTAAAGCCCCGAAATCATCTCAAGATAACCTCAAGATAAGGGACAACAGTTGCATTTATTAACGGAGTGACATGTCGAGAGATGTTGTTGTTTAAGATTCACTACCTGGAACAAAAAGTTCCAAGTAGCACGGGCTATGGCGAGCCCGTGAAGTTGATAGAACCAGCCTGCTAGCGTAGGACTGATCATATCCCGAGGCCAGAGACACGGTCGAAGGCCACGTACATCCGGTGGCCAGGCTTGCGTGCCGGCCACGGGGGCCACCGGCTGCTATTACCTCCGGAATTACTGCAATCATCAGAAAATGCGTGACTGAACAACAAGAAAAAATAAAAAAAGATTGTTTTATGTGTGGAGTGAGAGGGAATATATGGTTGGTAAGGAGGCTAAGGGGGGATATAGCCGGCCTAGGGGCAGAAGGTATATATATATGTGTGCCAGGGACAGGGGGGGGGGGTATAGCCAGGTATAGCCTTGGTATAGCCAGGTAAAGCCCTGGTATAGCCAACTAAGGTAACATGGGACCAGATTCACGAAGCAGTTACGCAAGTACGAACGTGTACATCTTTCCTAAATCGTTGACGCCTTTGGTTACATTTATTAAACAGTTTACAAGCATGAAAACTTCCCAATCAACTGTTGTTATTGTTATAAACAGCCTCCTGGTGCTTCGCAGCTCATTAACTGTTTAATAATTGTAAACAAAGCCGCCAAAGAGTGAGAAAAGATGTACAGGTTCCTAAGTGCTTGCGTAACTGTTTCGTGATTCTGGCCCCTGGACTGGGCACTAGGAGTCCTCCAAGATTTCCAGATCTCAAACAGGAAACTGGAAACAGAGTAACTCTTGCCACTTCGTCCAAGAAAATTTGAAATTACCGGTTATATTCCTCATTTACAATGTTAAAAGATGAGCTAGGATTAATATTTATTTGAAAATTATTTCAAATATTACGTGACTACATAAATATTCGTGGAAATGTCACCAAGGAGTTGAAGAGCAAATATGACTGGAATTAGAATAGCTGGTAACCCCTCCTCCAATCAGCGGCTTTGATTTAAAAAAATTTGAAATCTCTTCCTCCAATCAGCGGCTGAGAAAAACGCTGCAATATCTTCCACCAATCAGCGATTTAAGAAAATTAAATTTAAAAAGGCGTTGGTCTCGCATTACCCAATCAGCGACTTAGAAAAAGATATGCACTGGCATCTCTTTTCTCCAAGTTACCAAGTAGTAAATATCTTAATCCGACTAATTAGTTCCCTGACATAACTGATATTCTGGAAGGTTCCTTCAAGTCGGATGCCTCTCCTTATTAATATTCAAATTGGAAGGTTATTTTTTATACTAAAGTCAGAGCTGTTGGTACTGCTGGTAAACCTCGCCCTTGTCCTCACCCCGCCCGTGTAGAGAGAGAGAGAGAGAGAGAGGAGAGAGAGAGAGAGAGAGAGAGAGAGAGAGAGAGAGAGAGAGAGAGAGAGAGAGAGAGAGAGAGAGAGAGAGAGAGAATCTGATGGCGACCCAGCCTAGGCTCTCAAAGATTGGCGAAAAGTACTCTACGTAATATTTTCTTCAAGTTTCGGCCGCTTGCTTTGGACAGTGTGTGGCTGGTGATAGTGGTAGTGTGTGTGTGTGTGTGTGTGTGTGTGTGTGTGTGTGTGTGTGTGTGTGTGTGTGTGTGTGTGTGTGTGTGTGTATGTGTGTGTGTTAATAGCACAAGTCCACGCAACCATTCACACATTTTTTTGCCTCATATATGATTGACAGGTGTTGGTGGTGATTTACCTGTCCATCAAGGGAACACGTGCCTCTTGGCCTCTACACGGGAAATGAATGTGAGAAAAACTGGGAATGAAGGAATGGGAACAATGGAATTACTGGAACAATTGTTTGTATAATGTATAATATAATCCAATCACCCGAGATACAGTACTAGATGAATAAACAATTCTATACATTTAAATTAAACTGATTCACAGAGGATTAAACCCATCTCATTTCCTGTATTCATAATCCCCAGAAACGCTAAAATACTCACTGAATCATTAACTGAATCTATTAGCTGAACCACGGTGCTCGAATCACGGCATTTCAATTTCAGATTCTGACATGCAATTCTTGCTAAGTCTGATCTCTCGTCTGAATCTCAATGAGTCTAGCCAAAGCGTTCGTGTTGATGTCCTTGTATAACGTGGACACCTGGCAATTGGCCAGATGTTGATGTCCCCCAGTTAATATCCTCATTGATGTTCTTGTTAATGCCCTTTTTGATGTCCCGTTGATGTGTCTATTAATGTCCCTTTTGATATCCCTCTTGATGCCTCTGTTGATGTCACTAAATTGTCTCGTTGACGTCATACGGACAGTATCTTCCCATAGTATATTATTAGTATTTATTCTAACAATTAAAATGTATTCGTCAATTTAGCTGTCTACACTTAAGTCAGTTATTCCTGAGAGCCACAATTGTGTCTTCTTAAACTGTAAACTGTAATCTAGAATTTAAAATTTATGATCATACTGTAATCTTAAATAAGAATACAGTGTGATATAATGTCATTATAGAGTATTATAACGTCATTATAGTGTGTTATAACGTCATTATAGACTTGTAATTTCTTCACCCTCCTTTATTCATCATTTGGGTCACAGAGATGAACAAGTCAACTCATGGGGTAGCCACATTGACTCATCACTGTCTTTCAAGATGCTAAAACTTGTATTTTTTTTCTCTTTCAGGTGAGTACAGATGTTGACCTCCTTGAAAGTCAGAATGTGTGGTAAGTGGACTACAGTAACTCCCAAAGTCGCTGTATTGTATTATATATTGGCTACAGTAACTCCCAAAGTCGCTGTATTGTATTATATATTGACTACAGTAACTCCCAAGTCGCTGTATTATGTATTATGTGAACTACAGTAATTCCAAATAGCTGTAATGTCTTATAGGGACTGTCACTATAGTGTTTTCTATGGGAAGCTTTCACCCAACTAGATTATGTCAAATAAAACAAATGTATTAAGAAAATACAAAAACAAAAACACATATATTACAAAAACCTGGACCCTATATATATATATATATATATATATATATATATATATATATATATATATATATATATATATATATATATATATATATATATGTCGTACCTAGTAGCCAGAACTCACTTCTCAGCCTACTATGCAAGGCCCGATTTGCCTAATAAGCCTAGTTTTCATGAATTAATGTTTTTTCGACTACCTAACCTACCTAACCTAACCTAACCTAACGTTTTCGGCTACCTAACCTAACCTAACCTATAAAGATAGGTTAGGTTAGGTTAGGTAGGGTTGGTTAGGTTCGGTCATATATCTACGTTAATTTTAACTGCAATAAAAAAAAATTGACCTCATACATAATGAAATGGGTAGCTTTATCATTTCATAAGAAAAAAAATTGAGAAAATATATTAATTTAGTAAAACTTGGCTTATTAGGCAAATCGGGCCTTGCATAGTAGGCTGAGAAGTGAGTTCTGGCTACTAGGTACGATATATATATATATATATATATATATATATATATATATATATATATATATATATATATATATATATATATATATATATATATATATATATAAAACTGAAAACTCACACCCCAGAATTGACTCGAACCCATACTGCCAGGAGCAACGCAACTGATATCTACAGGATACCAGGTACCAGTCCTGGCAGTATGGGTTCGAGTCACTTCTGGGGTGTGAGTTTTCAGTCGCATATAGTCCTGGGGACCATTCAGGCTTGTCCGCATATATATATATATATATATATATATATATATATATATATATATATATATATATATATATATATATATATATATATATATATATATTCCCTATTCAGGTGTTTCTCAGAAATACTCTAGGCTATCTTGCAAATGAAATAGATACACAGTTGTGGCTTATCTGAATATTTGGCAGAGAGTAACCCACTACAGTCAGCTAGAACATTCTTATTTCATCATTTCTGCCATTTTCACACTATCCACCGAGCCTGCCACGTCATCCGCCCCTTGATACAAGACCCAGATTCACGAAACAGTTACGTAAGTACTTACGAACGTGTACATTTTTCCTCAATCTTTGACGGCTTTGGTTACATTTATTTAACAGTTTACAAGCATGAAAACTTGCCAATCAACTGTTGTTATTGTTATAAACAGCCTCCTGGTGCTTCGGAGCTCATTAACTGTGGGAACCGACCTGTGAGATTTATATTTGTTTAATTTATATGAATTTATATTTACGTTAATTTATATACTTCGATAGCAATTTGTATAATGATAAGTGGACTGTATTTCTGCAATAATCTCATAATCTCACAAATCGATCCTCTACACATTAGGGGGGTTATTAAATTAATATATATGCAGCCAATCAAACTGCAGAATTAACTACATACATTGAAGAGGTTCCTTATCTTATAGTACAGCAGGTTAGTCCACCAGGTATAACTAGGGTGTAGACACCAAATTATCCTCTTTGAGGTAGCTTCCATATCACCCAGTAACTGGTGCACAAATCTTGCTTCCTCGTCTTGACCTGTCAAAAGTGCGCTAGCTGTGAAGCCAGATACCTATATATGACAAGCTATATCAGAGAAAACACTATACAGTACATGGAACAATAAAGACCTGGCTTAATTACCTTTAGTATGAGGCGATTTTGCGTTCTAACCGGCTAACCCTACCCAATGACATTAATGGCCACTAATGATAGATAATGGGTTTCGGAAAGAACACTTAACTTGAATTTGTAGACAGCGTGTTGATAATGGTACACCTTTGGTTTCCATAACACTACGTCCAAGTAAAATTAACAGGAGCCGAATTTGCTCCCGTGTGAGCCTCTGGTCTAGTATAAACAATGGCTGCCCTCCTTCCTCCCTGACGCCTGGCTTACATTGTCCAGATTTCAGAAAGTGATAGAAGGGTCACATTTACTCTACTTTAATATTGATAATTAAGTTAATTTATATAAGATGTTTTTATGATGGTAAAGTCCAAAGACTAATGTATTTAAGAATAATTCCCAGCAAAATAGCTGGTGAATTATAATAGTATGTGGTGATGATATCCCGTTTTCTATAGACGGTAATTCCACTACAAGTTACGTTTTCTATGGTTAACTTGTTTATACAACACAGCTCTTATCTGTCTGTATGATATTATTATTAAATGGTGTCGGACTTTCCGACATTAACTGTTTAATAATTGTAAACAAAGCTGCCAAAGGTTGAGAAAAGATGCACGGGTTCGTAAGTGCTTGCGTAACTGTTTTGTGAATCTGATACCAGATCTTGCATCATTTCTGATTAATATCTAAATATTCCCATTGAACCGTACTCTTGTCATAGATCATATAGACCAGTCCATACAGACACACACACTCGAACTCTATATCTTGGATTGTAGTAAAATTGAGCCATTTAGAAATAAATCTTAGCTCACGCTGTATATGGCAACCTATCTTATTACCATGGATAAAATACCTGAAATCCTTGCACTGTATCCATATTTCGCTATAAACGACATATGAGATTCAGAAACAAGTAGTGTATTGTGAAGACTAATAATAAACAGCAACTCCCTTATGACTGTAATATCTCCATTGCTCAAACAATTATGTATTAGTGATAAGACCTACCATATATATATATATAATGACTTACTGTTGATATATAGCTCTTGAAATAGAACATTCTCTGTAACTAGCTGACATTGTAGTTATAAGGTGTGAAGGATAGATGAAATTGTTTTTCAGACCTCAACTTAGATTATTACATAAAGACCTTTTGTGCCCTCTGTAATCCTTTTTGCGCTTCCGCTCACAGGATGAGTATGAGGTGCACAATAAACTAGCCGCTTCCGGCGGCAACAATTCCAATTTCAATGATATCAGCGACCCACGCCCTGCCAGCAGACAACTGCGTCTAGGAAACAAATATCTACTTCAGTACTTTTATATAACTCTCTCTTTAGCCAAATTGCTATATAAACTCTCTACATAAAATATCTCTTACTGGAGACAAGGTCCGTAACATTAACTACAGTAACTCTAAGTGGCTGTATTATAGGATGGTTAGTAGATTGTTAAAAAAAAAGATAATTGGTTAGATAATTGGGAATAGAATTCAGGAGCAAAGTGGGGAGCTTAGTGAATGGGGGAGATTCACTAAGCGGGGAGATTGCCAATTTCCCCACAAAATGGGGAGATTGGGGTAGGGGGAGGGGGTAGGGGGGGAGTGGGGAGGGGGGGGCGAGAAGGTTTAGAGAACTGATTGATGATGATATAAGGTCAGGTAATTATCTCTCTCTTGGAAGTGATGTGAGGTCAATGAACTGGGATATAAACGGTATCCCAACCCCGTGGGTCATAGGGGGATCGAACCTTGCAAGAAGGGAGGCCATTGCTATTTCGATTGATCTCCATCTCTTTCTTCTTCTTCTTCTTCCCACGCCCCCCCCCCCCCTCTCTCTCTCTCTCTCTCCTCCTCCTCCCTCCCTCCCTCCCTCCCTCCCTTCCTCCCTTTTCCTTTCCCTCCCTCCCCCCCCCCCTCCCTCAGTCACCAAACGTTTGGACATTTACCCCAAAAAAGGTTTCCCCTCCTTTTCAAATATATATAATTTGTTGTGAACTCAGCATGGTAGAAAATACTTCCAACTGACGGCAGGAAAGGTGGGAGAGAGGGAGGGCGAAAAGTCAGAATATGAAGAAAAGATTGGAAGGGGGAGGTTAAATGACTGGAATGGGTTCGTTAAATGACTGGAATGGGTTCACTAGAATCCGCTCCGCTCATGTGGAGAGGTTTTGAGTCGTGGTTGATGTATTCACCTAGTTGTATTCACCTAGTTGTGATTGCGGGAGGGTTGAGATCCGCTCTTTCGGCCCGCCTCTCAACTGTTACTAACTACTAATTTTTTTTCCACACACACACACACACACACACACACACACACACACACACACACACACACACACACACACACACACACACACACACACACACACACACACACACACACACACACACACACACACACACACACACACACACACACACACACACACACACACACACCCGGGAACCAGCCCGTTGCAGCTGTCTAACTCCTAGGTACCTATTTACTGCTAGGTAAACAGGGGGCATCAGGGTGAAAGGAACTCTTCACATTTGTTTCTACCATCGTCGGATATCGATCCCCGGACCCTGGGACAACGAATCCCGACCGCTGTCCACTCAGCCACAGGGTCCCCCTATATGTGTGTGTGTGTGTGTGTGTGTGTGTGTGTGTGTGTGTGTGTGTGTGTGTGTGTATATGTGTGTGTGTGTGTGTGTGTGTATGTACCATGGGGAGAAGATATCACTGGATAAAGATATCGTTAGAAAAGTATATCACTGGGAAGATATCATAGGGGAAAGCATTGCCTTACAAATTTGTTATCTGTTTCCCAGGCGCACGACAGGCGGGTCACACGGTAATGAAAGCTGCTCGAACCGTCGGCTATAATCGTCCAAGGAAAGAGTCCTGTGTCTGGCGCCAGGGGAAAATATAAGGTTAATTTCCGTGTATCGAGACTTGGGGGGAGGCATGTTCCGTGCTGCATAATTGACGATCCCACATCCCCCGAGAGGAAGGTATAAGTGACGGGACGGGGGTGAGAGAGAGAGAGAGAGAGAGAGAGAGAGAGAGAGCGCGAGAGAGAGAGAGAGAGAGAGAGAGAGAGAGAGAGAGAGAGAGAGAGAGAGAGAGAGAGAGAGAGAGAGAGAGAGGTGACAGTGGCAGAAATACTGGCTCTTCTCAACTTAGAGGCAATCAGGCACGCAGGCAGGCAGGCGGGCAGACAGGCAGGCAGGCATGCAGACAGTCAGACAGGTAGGCAGGCAGGCAGGCAGGCAGGCAGGCAGGCAGGCAGGCAGGCAGGCAGGACAGGCAGGCAGGCAGACAGACAGGCAGGCATACAGACAGACAGGCAGACAAGCAAGCAGGCAGACACAGACAAGCACACTTAGAGACTTATTGCCTCAAGCAACACACATCCTCTGATGCTGAAAACTCAAAGGGGGCATCACTATAGATGCGATTGGGCAAGCCAGCACGGTGGCGGCATACACACCAAACGTGTATATTATAGATCAAAGAGCATTGTGGAATTGCAGATCATACACACAGCCAATGGCATATGCAATGGCCGTCCTGAATTATGTAACAAGTCAGTTATGAGGTTGTGTATATTGGCTCATTCGGTGGTGGTGGATTGGCTGGTAGGGTTGTTAAACCTCTGATGCAACCACACCAACTACCACACCAACTACCAATATTAAGAGCTGTCACTATCACCACTATTACTCTCCACTACCACCACCATCAGTAACAACAACAACGCTTCCACATATTTTGTTCTGTCACACACCTGTTGATCTTATTCAAACACCTGTTGATCATTTTTCACACACCTGTTGATCATTCCCTTGCACAGCTGTGGATTATTTCCATGTACACTTTTTGATTATATCCCCACACACACACCTGTTGTAAATATCTCCACACACTTGTTGGTTATATCCCACACACACACACACACACACACACACACACACACACACACACACACACACACACACACACACACACACACACACACACACACACACACACACACCTGTCGATCTTTTATCTCCCCATACACCTGTTAATCATATCCCTGCACACCTGTTGAAAAATATCCTCACATACCTGTTCATCATATCCATACCTCCAGGGATCAATAAACACTGAAACAACTACGCAGTCACATGTTTGGACACTGTCTGAATAGTCAAGTATTTAGACAAAATTTTAGAGACTGCTACTGAAAACGACAGCGAGATATGTGAGGTTCAGACTTGATAGTGGTTCGAAACGTCTTCATTTTTTGATGAGTAGTTCGGACATCATATCATCAGCCCGGTTATTGGGACTCATCGTCTGCGTATGAGGCTCAGACTTTGAGTCCGAACACCTCCAAGGGGCAGAGGACAGAACACCCTTGAGTGAGATATTAAGCATGATGGAAGTTGTGTTAGATGAGGTCAAGGAGGAGCTTGAAGTGGCAATATGCAGTGCTTTACTGGAAAGGGGAGAATTGCCAGACAGCTAGAAGACAGCTAATGTTATTTATATAAGAAAGGGGGGCAGACAGTAGGCTCTTACACCATACGGCACTTGGGAGATTAAACCGAATACTAGAATGGTTTACTAGACTAGTAACGTAACCTAGACTGGTTACATTTCATAGCAAAGCATCAATATGGGTTTACAAAAGTTCAGTGCAAGTTCTGTCAATACAGTCTGTTAGGTATTCTCTCAACTCAGTACTATAGAGCAGTCACCACAGTCTATCTTGTATTCTCTCAGTTTAGTGTTAGTCCAGTCTCTCCTGTCTGTTAGCTAGGCAATCCTAGTTGCACCAGCTTGTCTGGTAATGTTTGATCAACCCAGCTGATGCAATGCTGTTTATGTTAGAATGTCAGTTACTGTGTCATATCTCTCGTTCTTTTGATAAGCTGTGTAACTAGCTTATCAAAACTGTAACTTGCTTAGCTAAATGAATTTTTGGGGTTCAGTTCCTGAGCCCATTATGTATTCTTGTAAGCTTTACTGCCCTCAGGATGGTGTATATAAAATGCATAATAAACTAAACTGTATTGTATTTGTTGTATATTTTGTATATCGGTCGTATTTTCTGTATATAGTGCAGACGTTCTATGTTGATTTATGCTGTGTTCCTCTTCTCTTTCTCTCCTAATTACTGTTTATTTTTTCCCTAGCTGTTGCGTTTATCTTCTGTTGCTTTTCTCATTGTTTTGTTTCTCTTCTCTCTCTCTTTCTCTCTCTCTCTCTCTCTCTCTCTCTCTCTCTCTCTCTCTCTCTCTCTCTCTCTCTCTCTCTCTCTCTCTCTCTCTCTCTCTCTCTCTCTCTCTCTCTCTCTCTCTCTCTCTCTCTCTCTCTCTCTCTCTCCAAATTGGGATGAATTTTTCTTTCCCTTTTGTGGGTGTTTGTTTTGCATATTTCAAAACTATGTTGTTTTTCCGCCGTGTTCTGTCTCACATTTCTCTCTCTTTCTTTCACCAACACTTTTGTTCTTTCTTCCTGAAGTATATAATATTATGCTACTTTCTCTCTTCCTTTCCAGTGTGTGTTCTGTTTCTTTGAGGTCTTCAAGGTGTTAAAAAAACCGCTATTTAGTGGTCGCTTGTTTATAAGGGGGAAACACCGTGTTCTAATTACCCGTGTTTATAAGGAGAACATAGTGTTCTAATTCCCTTTATGTTTATAAGGGAGAACACAGTGTTCTAATTCCCTTTATGTTTATAAGGGGAACACCGTGTTCTAATTCCTTTGTGTCTTATTTTATTATGTGTGAACATTGAGTCAGACATAAGCAGTTCATTTCCCTCTTCATTCTTGTGTGCCCGCTCTGTTTGTTCAAGGAAATGTAAGCAAATGTGTCTTTTTTTTTTATAAGGTTAAAAGGTTGATGCTTGAATTTACCCTCAATCAACATTGCAGGGGTGACTGGTGGCTGTAATGAGGTGGGTGATAGGTGGGTCTGGATGGAACTCCCACATGTTTCCCCCGTTGAAGAGGGGTCGGCCCTCATGCCGACCCGCTATGGTCGGTGAAAATGAAGTGATCGGGGCTGAGTCCATAGAGTTTTAGCATTTGTGAAGATGATGTAATCGGGGCTGAGTCCATAGAGTTTTAGCATTTGTGAAGATGAAGTAATCGGGGCTGAGTCCATAGAGTTTCAGCATTTGCGAAGATGAAGTGATCGGGGTCGAGTCCATAGAGTTTCAGCATTTGTGAAGATGAAGTAATCGGGGCTGAGTCCATAGAGTTTTAGCATATGTGAAGATGAAGTAATCAGGGCTGAGTCCATAGAGTTTCAGCATTTGTGAAGATGAAATGATCGGGGTCGAGTCCATAGAGTTTCAGCATTTGTGAAGATGAAATGATCGGGGTCGAGTCCATAGAGTTTCAGCATTTGTGAAGGTGAAATGATCAGGGTCGAGTCCATAGAGTTTCAGCATTTGTGAAGATGAAGTGATCAAAGTTGAGTCCATAGAGTTTAAGCATTTGTAAAGATAAAATGATCGGGGTTACGTCCATAAAGTTTCAGCATTTGTGAAGACGAAGTGATCGGGACTGACTCCATAGAGTTTCAGCACTGGTTTGCATGTTCTGATGAGAGATTTGCATTCAGAGGGGACTTGCAACACTTCAATGGAGATATCTTTTTTGGGGTTTTGAACCCCCTACTGCTGGGTTTTCCCCTCGAGTACGTTATATACTGAAGTTCCTTTTCACAGCTTCTGTTCGTGTATGCCTCCATGTTTGGTGTAGTCACCAGCTTGTGTCACCAGGATTAAGCTTCCGATCATCTAATACAATAACTCACTACCAGTATATTTGTTATCATATCTACAGTCAAAATGTTATCAAGTAGATTTTAAGTAAATTGAGTCAATTTTATTAAGTATATTACTTCTGCAATCTCCTTATCTAGGTCATTTCATTTTACTAATAATTTTACGTTAAAAAGAACGTATCGTCAGATATCTTATTGTTATCCATGGCTGTCTTATCTTTTTGTTATAAATATTTCATTACATATTGTGTGTGTGTGTGTGTGTGTGTGTGTGTGTATACTCACCTATTTGTGCTTGCGGGGGTTGAGCTCTGGCTCTTTGGTCGGATGTGTGTGTGTGTGTGTGTGTGTGTGTGTGTGTGTGTGTGTGTGTGTGTGTGTGTGTGTGTGTGTGTGTGACGGTGGAGCGAGGGAGAGGAGGTAATCTGAGGCACCAAAGTTACTCTCCCAGCTGGGAGAGTGTGGAAGAGCGAGATAGGGAGAGAGGGAATGATGGAACTGTATATCAAAGGGGTGAGAGAGTGACAGGAAGAGAAGTAGAGATAACAGGAGTAGATAGAAGGAGAGAAAAGAGAAGTAAAGAGAAGGCGAGAGAAGGAGAAAGGAATATGAAAAGAAAATTTTGTGGAGAATGAACGAAATTGAGGATAAATGATAACAGGTAGAAGAGGAAAAAACAAACAAGAGGAGAAAGGAAAGAAACTGAGAAAAGAGAATGAAAGGAAAAAAGAGAACAAGAGAAAGATAAGAGCGAACATGAGTGATAGGACGTGAGGAAAAGAGAGAGAGAGAGAGAGAAACATCAGATAGCCTGGAAAGATACCAAGTCCATAATTCCTACGAGATAACGACTTTGACCTCTCTCTCTCTCTCTCTCTCTCTCTCTCTCTCTCTCTCTCTCTCTCTCTCTCTCTCTCTCTCTCTCTCTCTCTCTCTCTCTCTCTCTCTCTCTCTCTCTCTCTCTCTCTCTCTCTCATAAAGGAACCTCACGATTTAGGTGACCTCATAAGAACCATTGGCTGGAATGTATATGTGTAGAAGTTTGGGCTGTCCATTTCTCGCGCGTGTGTGTGTGTGTGTGTGTGTGTGTGTGTGTACATTTACTGTTTTGCCTGCAGGGTCGAGCTGTAGCTATTGGACCCCGCCATGCTAATCGTCTATTTAATATTCTGACTCCCGACCTAATTTTATCCAATCTATTATTTATATTTTACACACACACACACACACACACACACACACACACACACACACACACACACACACACACACACACACACACACACACACACACACATCTCCATGGTGTGTGTGTGTGTGTGTTTGTGACCTAGCCGGCCCCAGGTCGACAGCTCCGGCCTGGCCACGCTGCTGGTTCAATGTATCGTCGTTAGTAGCCGGAAGTTCGGTTATATCACCGGTGTCGAGACCAGTGCCATGCTGGGGAGACACCTGGAAGAATGGTGCCATGCTGGGGGAACAGTGCCGTGTTGGAGTTGCAGTGCCATGCTGTGGGTACAGTAATAGTGTCAGGACACTGTATATTGGCCCTACACTGTGTATGTTTCAATATGTACCCTGTAACCCCCTTAATTCCGTCCCGTACCTGTAAATTGCCTCGTTCCATGGTAGAACAATTACCGATGAAAGACGGGTTGAGAGGACACTGTAAGGTAGGTCGGTCTTGTAGACCATTAAAATGTATTTTTATAAGCTCACTCATATATAAAAATATATATCTGCTCTTAATACCAGGTTCCAATTTGCCTTTTGTTATATGTCTAGCTAATTATATCAATGAATAGTTTCCCCTTCAAATATAATACCGCCAGTAAAATAGGCTGTATTTACCTAACAAGAGTTACGAAGAAAACGAGTCATTCAAATCTGGATGTCCAATAACCAGGTTTTAATTAACGACAAGATCATTAGAGCGAGGAAGGGAAATGAATGGTTTTCACTTTCAGTGATTCAGTGAGAATTTAAGTTTTAAGCGAGTCTCAAGACGGTATGAGTGAAGCGGGGTACAGCCTGGAAGTTACCTGGAGAGTGATTCGGGAGTTTTTCTACTCCCCGGCCTGAGGCTAGGTTCGAACCTAGAGTTATATTGATTCGGATTGAGAATCGACTTGAGAATGGTCCAGGACGGACCGAAACGTCGTCGTCCCTTACCCTTCTAGTGTGTGGTCTGGTCAACTTGATTCGGATTCAATGTCGCTTGAAACTGAGAGTGGGATGATTTTAAGGGGGTCTGGATGCTCGGGGATTCAGGTACTTTAGTTCATTAATGGGATTGTTATGTTGTAGATAAGTTAACAATCACCCTTATTAAGCTTTCAAGATTACAACATATCCATTGAAAGTGAAGGAAAAACTCAGTCTATCTGTAAGTGTATTAAAAACAAATTTTCTGATGCAGCCTACATCCTTTCTCAAGGTACTGTATGTAATGTATTGTAGAACACTATAATGTGTTGCAGAACAATGTGTATATAGTGTATTGAAGAACACAGTATACAGCACCTTGAGAAAGAATGGAGGTTATATCCGAAAATTTAGTTTTGGTTACAGTTATCTTGAGGTTATCTTGAGACGATTTCTGGGCTTAGCCTCCCCGCGGCCCGGTCCTCGACCAGGCCTCCTTTTTGTTACACACCCCTAGGAAGCAGCCCGTAGCAGCTGTCTAACTCCCAGGTACCTAGTTACAGCTCACAGTTAGAAAACCCAGTTACAACTACCCAGTCACACACACTATATATATATATATATATATATATATATATATATATATATATATATATATATATATATATATATATATATACATATATATATATATATATTTCCTTCACCTTCATTCAAGGACTATTGGATTGTAGGAAGTTTCTCAATATATCCATTACTAGTGTTGCAGTAGTAGATCTAAGGGGTGGTATACCTTGGGTATACCTTGAGTTGGTGTCGGGGCTTAGCGTCCCCGCGGCCCGGTCAACGCCCAGGCCTCTTAGCAATGGAAATAATGGGGATTGTCAGAGGACACCACAGGAGAACCAACACCTCCATTCATCACACCCAAACTACCACTCCACCCATTCATGCCTGTTATCAACAAGGGTGTTAAGGGGTCTTAACCCCTCTTAAAGGGGTTTTAACCCCCCTTAAGGGGTCTTAACCCCCCTTAAGGGGTCTTAACCCCCCTTAAGTGGGTGGTAACCCCTCTATACATTGCTCCAGTCGCTACCTGCGTCTGCCTCCTACCCTCCAATCGCCATTCGCGAATCCTTATGGGATCACCTTGCGTTGATTTCTAGGATCAACGTCCCCGCGGCCCAGTCTCTGACCAGGGCTCAATACTGTTTTCGTGCAAACGTTAGTACTTTTTAAAATAGCTTTTAGCCGTTTGAGGTTAATAAGTTATTTATCTAAATTAACTACAAACTATGAAGTGTCTCCAAAATACCATAAATTATTTAAAATTTATTTAATAAATTTATTTATTTAAATTTACATAATTTTTTTTACATAAATTTACATTAAATTTACGTAAATTTATTTAAAATAATTATTTAAATTATTTATGACCATCCCCTGTCATAAAAAATAAATGTTTTGCGTCCGAAATCCGACTCGACACAAATAAATGACACGCAGGCAAACTTTCCATGAAAATATGTTAAACCACTTTTTCATATTCGTTGGCAAAATGTTGTGGACGAATGACTTGCGAAGTTTAGCGGGCTGTGAGTCGCGGAAATTTGACTGTTGGAACCTCCCCCCTTTAGAACCCCCGCCCCACCCCCTTGATTCGCGTTCATGGATTGCTGATGAGGTGTGTGTGTGTGTGTGTGTGTGTGTGTGTGTGTGTGTGTGTGTGTGTGTGTGTGTGTGTGTGTGTGTGTGTGTGTTTGTGTGTGTGTGTGTGTGTGAGTGTATTCACCTAGTTGTATTTGCGGGGGTTGAACTTTGCTCTTTCGGCCCGCCTCTCAACTGTCAATCAACTGTTTACTAACTACTTTTTTTTCCACACCACACACACACTAGGAAGCAGCCCGTGACAGCTGACTAACTCCCAGGTACCTATTTACTGCTAGGTAACAGGGGCATCAGGGGTGAAAGAAACTTTGCCCATTTGTTTCTGCCTGGTCCGGGAATAGAACCCGGGGCCACAAAATTACGAGTCCTGCGCGCTGTCCACTCAGCTACCAGACCCCTGTAGGTGTTGCTATGATGTTGTTATCGTGTTGCTATGATGTTGTTATCGTGTTGAAATGATGTTGTTATCGTGTTGAAATGATGTTGCTATCGTGTTGATATGATGTTGCTATCGTGTTGCTAGTGATTTTCTTGCAATTGCAGTACGTTTTTTCAATTTGTCACACGGTGTCTTTCAGAGACGTACGAACCCAAGCAACCCACCAAACCTACGATATCCGGTGGATAGCAAACGTCGACATTTGGGTGCTCTAAGTGTGACTTTAATCGTCGCATTTGTAACGGTTTGGTTAGTACTGTTGAAAATAAGACGTCGTTACCTAACAGACTTAGACCCTTAACTCCCCTCTCCCCCCCCCCCCCTCACCTCAGTCCCTTATCCTCTTTGTCACTCTCGCCTGATTTACCTCCCCAATCACTTCCGCCTCTCTTCCCTGATTTACATTCGTTTCCTTGCCTCTCTTCATTCACTATTTTTACATTCGGCTTCACATATCGCCTTGTCTATCCCCCCCCCCCCACCTATCCCTCCCCTAGTCCAGCTTACCTCTTAGATCTTACCTTCATTTTCCCCTTACAATATATCCCTAAAACTGCCCTTTCCTGCTGTCTTGCTCTGATTTTAAGTTGATTGTATTATCCTACAATCCTTCCTTTATCCTTCCTCTCTCTCTCTCTCTCATCACTCTTCTACCTTTCACAGTAATGTCTGCTCCTCTCTATTCCCCCCCTTCTCTAACCCCCCCCCCTCCCTCCTTTCCCCTTTGCCCAATCCCCTCAGACGTATCTCCAAAGCTCCCTATTTTAATTCGAGTTAAATTATTCCTCTTTCCCCCCTAAATCTGCTTTATTTTTGTACTGTTGACTTTTAACGACCATTTGACTCCACGTCCTCCTACTTCTCACTGATGTCTTCAGTGAGAAGTGCACATCAGTGTCTTCAGTGAGAAGTGGACATCAGTGTCTTCAGTGAGAAGTGGACATCAGTGTCTTTAGTGAGAAGTGCACATCAGTGTCTTCAGTGAGAAGTGGACATCAGTGTGTTCAGTGAGAAGTGGACATCAGTGTCTTCAGTGAGAAGTGGACATCAGTGTCTTCAGTGAGAAGTGGACATCAGTGTCTTCAGTGAGAAGTGCACATCAGTGTCTTCAGTGAGAAGACACTGAAGACATCAGTGTCTTCTGATGTCTTCAGAAGACACTGATGTCCACTTACTCCTCTTCCACCACTTCCCTCACTTCTCACTAGTGTCTTGAGTTGACCAGTTGCAAACAGCTGCATTTGCCTCACGGAGACGGTCAGTTATGAACTTTCTTTATCGTACACGATTCGATTCCTTGAAATGTTGGTTAATGCCAATGATAAATGCATTTTGTTCCCTGTGTTAATATCTGCGGTCGTGGTAACGGGGTCTCAACTTGTCCGGATCCTGTCTTGAGGTTTGTCCCAGTTGGTGCTGGAGTCTTGATATTTCTCGAACGAAGAAATTCGTTCTCTTTCGAAATTTAGAATTTCGAAATCCGCCCCCCCCCCTCCCCTCTCTCTGACACAAAGTGCAAAGCCTTCCACTCCGAGGTAAATGCTTTATTTCATGAGGTAACTTTGTACAAAAAGAGGGGAAAATATTTCTTTACTAGGGGAACACTCCACACCTAAGGAAGCCTTCCACACCAGGGGAAATCTTCCATATCAGAGGAAACCCTCTACACCAGGGGAACCCTCCATATCAGAAGAAACCCTCTTCACCAGGGGAAACCTTCCATATCAGAAGAAACCCTCTACACCAGGGGAAACCTTCCATATCAGAAGGAACCCTCTACACAAGGGGAACCTTCCATATCAGAGGAAACCCTCTATACCAGGGGAAACCTTCCATATCAGAAGGAACCCTCTACACCAGGGGAACCTTCCATATCAGAAGGAACCCTCCACACCAGGGGAAACCTTCCATATCAGAAGAAACCCTCTACACCAGGGGAACGTTCCATATCAGAAGGAACCCTCTATACCAGGGGAACCTTCCATATCAGAAGGAACCCTCCACACCAGGGGAAACCTTCCATATCAGAAGGAACCCTCTACACCAGGGGAACCTTCCATATCAGAAGGAACCCTCCACACCAGGGGAAACCTTCCATATCAGAAGAAACCCTCTACACCAGGGGAACCTTCCATATCAGAAGGAACCCTCTATACCAGGGGAAACCTTCCATATCAGAGGAAACCCTCTACACCAGGGGAACCTTCCATATCAGAAGGAACCCTCTATACCAGGGGAAACCTTCCATATCAGAAGAAACCCTCCACACCAGGGGAAACCTTCCATATCAGAAGAAACCCTCTACACCAGGGGAAACCTTCCATATCAGAAGAAACCCTCTACACCAGGGGAAACCTTCCATATCAGAAGAAACCCTCTACACCAGGGGAAACCTTCCATATCAGAGGAAATCCTTGACACCAGGGGAACCTTCCACCTCAATAAATTGACATGTAGAACTATTTTACAGTTAAGGGAAAGTTTGCAGAATATAGAATCAGGGTTAAACAAGCGTCCTGAGAAAAAAAAGATCCAGACACCCCCCTTATTTAATTTTTTGTTCCAACTGCTTCACCCCATAGTTTTCCCCCTCCCCCTACTTACCCCTTATTTTTCCCCTCTCTCTTCCCCCTCCCTCCCAGCATGCACCTGGTGCTTCATTAGCAAGTGGGAGGGGCTATGACGATGGTAGGTAGACCGTTGTCATGGCGACGGGTGACGCAGCCCAGGTAGTGGGATGTGCTCACACACACACACACACACACACACACACACACACACACACACACACACACACACACACACACACACACACACACACACACACACACACACACACAGGTAGTGGGTGGGATGGGCTCTGGTCACGGAAGTTAATATACAATATCCAATCATCAATTAGCACATACAACCGTTTTTTTGAGTACTGATGTGAGTAGAATTATATCGTCTAGAAGTCATAATTACCCAATTGCCTGCAACTTAAACAGTTGGGCTGCCAGTTAGTCCCGACTTGTTTAAACAGTTCCCATAAGGTCGAGAGTGCTATACTAACTATATTGAACAGAAGCGTTATAGGAAAGGCAGGAACAATCTTTTAAAATGATATGAATACCGTTTTGTTACCACTTAAAAAAAAAATTTGAAGCCATAATGGGTCTAAAACAAGTTACTGGATCATATTTACGTGTATTTAACTGATGTATTTTTTGTATTGACCATCCTTCACCTTTGTAAGGGGGGGGGGGGTTCCTCTGCCTATCTATCTGCCTCTTCTCTCTCTCTCTCTCTCTCTCTCTCTCTCTCTCTCTCTCTCTCTCTCTCTCTCTCTCTCTCTCTCTCTCTCTCTCTCTCTCTCTCTCTCTCTGTCTGTCTGTCTCTCTCTCTCTCTCTCTCTCTCTCTGTCTGTCTGTCTGTCTCTCTCTCTCTCTCTCTCTCTCTCTCTCTCTCTCTCTCTCTCTCTCTCTCTCTCTTTCTCTCTCTCTCTCTCTCTCTCTCTATGGTAACTGGGGGGGGGAGGGTCTTGGTACTGGGGTTATTTGATCGTTTGACTTGTTAGGTTGTTAATTACTGGTTCGTCAGTTGGATTTATTGCGTGTGTATGATGTATGGATTAAGAAACCAGTGAGGTGCAACATGGGGAATATTGCACAACACTTAGGTAAACAGGACTGGTAAGTGACAGGAAGTGGAAGTAACAGGAATGGGAAGTGACAGGACTGGTAAGTGACAGGACTGGGAAGTGACAGGACTGGGAAGTGACAGGACTGGGAAGTGACAGGACTGGGAAGTGACAGGACTGGTAAGTGACAGGACTGGGAAGTGACAGGACTGGGAAGTGACAGGACTGGGAAGTGACAGGACTGGTAAGCGACAGGACTGGGAAGTGACAGGACTGGGAAGTGATAGGACTGGGAAGTGACAGGACTGGTAAGTGACAGGACTGGGAAGTGACAGGACTGGGAAGTGACAGGACTGGGAAGTGACAGGACTGGGAAGTGACAGGACTGGGAAGTGACAGGACTGGGAAGTGACAGGACTGGGAAGTGACAGGACTGGGAAGTGACAGGACTGGGAAGTGACAGGAATGGGAAGTGACAGGACTGGGAAGTGACAGGACTGGTAAGTGACAGGACTGGGAAGTGACAGGACTGGGAAGTGACAGGACTGGGAAATAGGTGGAATGGGGAATGAGGGGGAAGGAATAGGAAATAAAAAAATATATATAATAAGAAATGGACAAAAGATGTCATAAATAGGAATTAATTAAATATAATTTTAAGCAAATATGATACAATTTTGATTTACAATTAAATCAATACAAATACTTAACTGTCTGAATCTCTTCACTCCAATCACCTGACTCTCAGTACCCAGGTGTGCTGAATCATAACTTACATCATTACTTGAACAGTTACATAACAGTCTACAGTAGATGGGGGGTACCGGCGGTGCCCGGGTCGAACCCCCCCCCCCCTGAAAGGGAGGCAATAGGGGTTGATCCCGTCCTCCCTATGACAGTCGCCTAATCCCCACCAGTCACCCTGCAAAGTTTAATGAGACTATCCCCAAGCATAGGACACATACATCGTATTTTATATACATAATGAAAATGAATGTTATTTACTACACGTAAGGGGATGAGGAGAAAGCACCAAGCCATTACGACTATATAGCACTTGGAAGGGGTCAGGATAAGGATTTGGGATGGGACGGGAGGGAATAGGAATGGTGCCTTGCCACTTGGACGGTCGGGGATTGAACGCCGACCTGCATGAAAGGTGCCGTCGCTCTACCGTCCAGCCCAAATAGTTGGACTTGTGTGGGAGGAGTGAGGAACCGTGTGAGGTGAGAATAGGGAGGATCTTGAGGTTACCTTGAGATGATTTCGGGGATTTTTAGTGTCCCCGCGGCCCGGTCCTCGACCAGGCCTCCACCCCCAGGAAGCAGCCCGTGACAGCTGACTAACACCCAGGTACCTTTTTTACTGCTAGGTAACAGGGGCATAGGGTGAAAGAAACTCTGCCCATTGTTTCTCGCCGGCGCCTGGGATCGAACCCAGGACCACAGTGTTATACTCAAATTCTATGTCAGTTGAAATGTAACCAATCACAGGCAAGTAGGCCTCTGACGTCATGCCAGACAGAGGAGCATCAAGCTATGCTCCCAGCAGCCTCAGTTATCCTCACAGACTCAGAGTAGAAGGACCTCGGCTAGGCAGATATATACCTTGCTGTCTCGGTCAATAAATATATACAGATATATATATATACATAAATATATATATATATATATATATATATATACAGGATCACAAGTCCAGCGTGCTGTCCGCTCGGCTCCAAGGAGGATGGAGGAAGTTTAGGAAAATATAGTGAAAAGGGAGTTTGAAGGTGAGTAGATTCGCTGAAGGATTTTAAGAACTCTGTAAATATTTGTACCGAGTTCCAGAAATGGAACACAGTTTACTTTTCCGGTAAATTGTCTTCTATTTTCCTCGGCAATGGCAAATGGAACAAAGAAAATTAGGTTGTGCAACCCGCTCTCGCAAAAGACAGTACATATATGACTTATTGCTTATAGTCAATATTTCGCTTATAAATAAGTAAATATGTGACATATTCCAAGTCATGTTTTTTTCCAAGGCACTAACTCTTCCTCTCAGTTTATTAAACAATAGAGATTTTATACAAAATTTGACAATATCCTAAGTTTTTTTTAAAATTTATTTAAATATTTTAGTTTTGTTTTATATTGTTTATAAAACTGTAATATCAATATGGGTATAGGTTAAATATTAATTGTAATATCTTAACATACTAAGCAGGTTAGGTTAGGTCGGTGTTTTCTATTCAACTTTTCAAGGTAAACTCAAATATTCACAAAAAATTTGTATGTCACATATGCACTTATTCATAAGCCAAATATTGACTATAAGCAAGTGCGAGAACGGGTTGCCTTAGGAGATATAGCAGAGGTGATTACTGATAAAGAGGGAATACTGAGAACATATATGGCACGCATAGATACGATACCAGCTAAACTTTCGGGACCTAAATCTCAAAACTCTATAAATGTACTTTCTAGAAGAGAGAGACGAGAGAGGTATTAAATAATATATACATGAAAGATACTGTAAGGCCACGTCCCAAATTTGCTTAGTAAAACAACATACTTGGGGCGAGAGATACGGCAGGAAATGCAGAATAGACCCAGTGAGGAGTAGAGGTGCCATAGACACACTCAGAGAGCACTGTAGGAACATCAGAGATCTATGGCTTTTCAGTATCATCCTTAGAAGCATAACACATCTTGCCGGTACAAAAACAGAAGCGTTCATTAGAAAATTATTCGTTTTCCTGTAATAATTACTAGTCCAACAGTGTTGTGTATATGTGGGCTTTCAAGCCACCAAGCAACAGCCTGTTGGACAAAGTTACCACAGTTTAAGCCTAGCTCCAGGCCGAGCTTGGGGAGTAGAAGAACTCCCAGAACCCACTCCAGGTATACTCAAGATAATATATTTTGTTCACATGTAAGGAAATATAATATGCAGTGAGGCAAATATATTTCTCACGCAAGAATTGAGTCAGACTGTGATCAGAGAGCCAAGGTTCGAGACCCCAGGTGTCTGGCTCCAGGATGGAAAGTCAATGAGAGAGAGAGGTCTTATTATCTCTATAACAAAATTCACAGATTTTTATCCCAACAAAAGAACAAATATCTTATTTATTAGATCCGTAGTTATTATGTCTTACACCTGATTAACTTCACCCCTATTTTGAACAGTGGTTAGCCACCATTCCTTCCCCCTGTCCCATCCCAAATCCTTATCCTGACCCCTTCCAAGTGTTATATAGTTGTAATGGCTTGGCGTTTTTTCCTGATGATCCCTTTCTTTCTCTCTCTCTCTCTCTCTCTCTCTCTCTCTCTCTCTCTCTCTCTCTCTCTCTCTCTCTCTCTCTCTCTCTCTCTCTCTCTCTCTCACTCACCCGATCGGGCAAAGTTTGGGGTTCTACAGTCCTCTCATTCCACAAATTAAGGACCTGTGTAGAATAATGAAGAATGTCACCTGGCCATCACTCGCCCTGACACCTGGTGGGTGAGGGAGAGACTAGGTGAGAGGTAGGGAGAGAGGAAATGGACAGGAGATGGGAACGGAGGAACGAGAGGGGGGTAGAGAGAAAGAGAGAGGGAGAGAGAGAAAAGAGGGAGTGAGTGGAAAGAAGAAGAGAGAGCGAGGAAGGGAAGGGAATTTAAAACGAGCAGAGACATAGATGTTGTTAAAGATTCGCTATTTGGAACAAAAAGTTGCAAGTAGCACGGGCTATGGTGAGCCCTTAGAGAAACATAGAGAAAAGTGGTAGGCAGAGAGGCAAGTACTCTTATACCTGGAAACTTAACGTATGTGCTCACTTGGGAATAGCAATGTCAGAAGACCTCACGTTTAGACCTGACAATAAACCATTAGAACACCCAGGAAAAGGATTGTGTGGATAACGAGGATCTTTATCAGTGTGTGGATACTGATTGTGTGGATAATGATGGATATAAAAAGTGTTGGTTCTGTGTTACATCCATCAACAGAAGGAGGGAAAAGAAGGGGAAACAGTAGTAATGAAAGGAAGAAGGAAAAGGAATGTAGAAAAGGGGGGGGGGGAGTAGGAGGTGGTTAAGAGAACTGTTATGGATGTATTAGCAGCAGTTGCAGTAATAGCAATAATAGCAGCAGTGATAATAGTGTAGATGGTAATTAGTCCCACCTGTAATAACAATGGATCACAAGAGTGAACGAACTGATATGATGTATCTCTCTCTCTCTCTCTCTCTCTCTCTCTCTCTCTCTCTCTCTCTCTCTCTCTCTCTCTCTCTCTCTCTCTCTCTCTCTCTCTCTCTTTCCCTTCTACGTAGGTGTTACCCCTTTGGTAGAGAGTATTATATAGCCACCACCCCCGACCTTGCTCTCATTAATACAAGTTTTTGTTAACTTAGGATGCTGCGTGCATTTGATCTGTATCAAATCTGATAAAAAAATTATGAATAGAAATTTTATTTATAAAAAAACAGGGCGGTGAAGCCTAGTCTGTTGATTGATGTCCTGTCTACTTCTACTCTTCTGTTCTGTCTACCTCTAGTCTATTCTGTCTACCTCTACTCTCTCTTCTGTCTACCTGCGCTGGCAGGATGCTACGATAAAAGGTTCACGAAACACGAATAAAAAATTACATTAATATGAAAAAAAAAACAAATGCAGGAAAAAATGAAATAATTGACGCACGCACGCACACGCACGCACGCACGCACGCACGCACGCACGCACGCACGCACACACACACACACACACACACACACACACACACACACACACACACACGCACGCACGCACACACACACACACACACACACACACACACACACACACACACACACACACACACACACGCACCATCAAACATGAGAAATATTTGCCACGTAGTAACACGTCAACAAAGTAACACGTCTTAAAGAGGGAACCAGGCAGCTGGCTGTAGGAGGAGCCAGTTGGGCCGTGCCTGAAGCAGTAATAGTCTAACAGATCATTTTGAGCTCCAGGCAACAAGGGCCTTGGGGAAAGCACAAGACCTCACTAAAGCTAACTGCTAAAATCGCCAGAACCCACCTGTTAAAGGCAGTGGTGGTAGTGGTGATGGTGGTGGTGATGGTGGTGATGGTGGTGGTGATGGTGGTGGTGATGGTGGTAGTGATGGTGCTCAACGCTCTGAAGGCAGCCAGGCGTGAAACCCTTCCCACGACAACGCCCTCTGGGACATCCTCACTAAGAATCCTGCCTCATACAGGCTGCCATCCTGCCTCATACAGCCTGCCATCCTCCCTCATACAGCCTGCCATCCTGCCTCATACAGGCTGCCATCCTGCCTCATACAGGCTGCCATCCTCCCTCATACAGGCTGCCATCCTCCCTCATACAGGCTGCCATCCTCCCTCATACAGGCTGCCATCCTCCCTCATACAGCCTGCCATCCTGCCTCATACATGCTGTCATCCTGCCTCATACAGCCTGCCATCCTCCCTCATACAGGCTGCCATCCTCATACAGCCTGCCATCCTGCCTCATACATGCTGTCATCCTGCCTCATACAGGCTGACATCCCCATACACACCTGCTTATCCCAAACACCCCCCCACACACCTGCTTATCCCAAACAGCCCCATTTATAAATTCAGCCTCTGAATTTATATACCTGGGACACGTGAATTTATATACCTGGGACACGTGAATTTATATACCTGGGACACGTGAATTTATATACCTGGGACACGTGAATTTATATACCTGGCACACATATATGACACGTGTCACACATGTGTTCTCAGGTCGTGTTTCAGTCTCTGACATTATTCACAGTCTCTGTCACACCTGCCTGCGGGGGAGACGGGTGTGTGTGTGCACGCAAATTACCCGGTCAAATGTGTTGCTCAGAGGTCACGTGTTTCCCCTGTGCCGTTATCAGGTGTGTGTGTACCACAGGTTGTCGGGTGTGTGCCAGGTGTGTGTACCACAGGTTGTCGGTCAACAAAACGACGCAGGTGCAGCAGGAGTGGAGGCAGGTGTACCTAGGGGTGTAAGTATGGTCCAGCGCCTCCACGCTAGCTGCGGTACTCCCAGTAATTGGACTCCCTTTGATGATTTAATGGCCTGTTGGTGATCCACCGGTGTTGGTGATCCACCGGTGTTGGTGATCCACCGGTGTTGGTGATCCACCGGTGTTGGCGATCCACCAGTGTTGGCGATCCACCAGTGTTGGCGATCCACCCGTGTTGGAGATCCACCGTGTGTTGGAGATAGTCCTCCTGCCCTAGTGGAGGAATCAGCCGTGTTAAGAGTAGTGTAAATTACTATTTACACTACTCTAACACGGCCAGATAACAAGGGACTGTCTGGTGATATCTTGATATCTCGGGCTGTTGGTCTTGGTGTCTCAGCTTGGACTTGCTGGGGTCCACTGGTTATCCTGCGGTGAATCCAATTGCATCTTGAAAACAGACGGTTTTGTTCCGACAATATGTGTTATATTGGGAGGAAACTGAAGAACTTTTCTGATTTGTTCTTGCTGTGTTCTGTACAAAGGTGTAAAGGATATATATATATATATATATATATATATATATATATATATATATATATATATATATAATGTGTCAAGGTTTAATTTGGGTGATATATTTCGTGTGTGTACTAACCTAGTTGTGCTTGCGGGGGTTGAGCTCTGGCTCTTTGGTCCCGCCTCTCAACCGTCAATCAACAGGTGTACAGGTTCCTGAGCCTATTGGGCTCTATCATATCTACACTTGAAACTGTGTATGGAGTTGTGTGTGTGTGTGTGTGTGTGTGTGGATGGGGTGAAGGGGGGGGGTGATATAACACAATCCTTCTGGGACTGAAAATACAAAACACGGATTGAATGATTGCATCATTTCCGCCTTTACCCCCCCCCCCCTCCAATTTTTTTTTAAATAATAGTCATATCAAACACAAATCAACTTTTCTATAGTAATCAACATGGAGCAATATTTTTCAGCAAACAGCTGAGGAAGTTTGATTGGCAGTCAGTCAGTCTGTCACTCAGTTCAGCCTCAAATTTGTGACAACTTTTGCATTCACAATTATACACTTTTCATCATTATATCACACATGTAAATATAATTAAATAACTATAACGGAATTAAATAACAAATGTCCGAACATGTAGAGATTTAAGGGAATAATGGGGCCTTATTATGCATATAAAAATGCCCCTTAAGGGTCGAGTCCCTCCCTTTTTTTTTTAAGGCGTCTGTCCTGGAAGTGAAGAGCTTCTCACCCTCAATATTTATAGGACGGTCGTGCTGGGAAAAAAAAGAGCTCCATGGCACCATATATATATATAAGCAAGTAGGTTGTCCTAGGAAAAGAATACTAGTGCGGCTGGCGGAGTCGTCATAAATGGTGTGAAGATGTCTTGGTGGTACTGCTTGCGGTTTAGCAGCCATTGGTGGGCTATTCTCCTTCGGACTCTCTATTCGATATCTCTATTCGGACTTCGGACTATTCTCCTTCGGTGGTTATAATAGGAGCTGCCTCGTATGGGCCAATAGGCCTGCTGCAGTTCTCATTACTACTATCCTCTACACCTGACTTTCCTCCTCAGCTCTCTCTTGCCTATTTAATGCCTGTCCCTACCTGTCCTCATCACAATCGACTTGAGAATGGTCCAGGACGGACCGAAACGTCGTCGTCCCTTCAATTTCTAGTGTGTGGTCTGGTCAACAGCCATTGGTCCCGCGGGATACGACCAGGGAACACAACATCGTGCTTTCGTAATACACGAAATATACCGGTTTGCTCTCCGTGGCTGGTTAGGGTCATGTTATTATCAGACGAAAGCACTGAGCCAGTTTGGCTGTATACCGCATGGAATTGATATGAGGACAAGGAACCGGGATATGAGGACAAGGAGCTGGGGTATGAGGACAAGGAGCTGGGATATAAGGACAAGGAGCTGGGATATAAGAACAAGGAGCCGGGATATAAGAACAAGGAGCCGGGATATAAGAACAAGGAGCCGGGATATAAGGACAAGGAGCTGGGATATAAGGACAAGGAGCTGGAATATAAGGACAAGGAGCTGGGATATAAGGACAAGGAGCTGGGATATAAGGACAAGGAGCCGGGATATAAGAACAAGGAGCCGGGATATAAGAACAAGGAGCTGGGATATAAGGACAAGGAGCCGGGATATAAGAACAAGGAGCTGGGATATAAGGACAAGGAGCTGGAATATAAGGACAAGGAGCTGGGATATAAGGACAAGGAGCTGGGATATAAGGACAAGGAGCTGGAATATAAGGACAAGGAGCTGGGATATAAGGACAAGGAGCTGGGATATAAGGACAAGGAGCCGGGATATAAGAACAAGGAGCCGGGATATAAGAACAAGGAGCTGGGATATAAGGACAAGGAGCCGGGATATAAGAACAAGGAGCTGGGATATAAGGACAAGGAGCTGGAATATAAGGACAAGGAGCTGGGATATAAGGACAAGGAGCTGGGATATAAGGACAAGGAGCCGGGA
The DNA here is from genome assembly GCF_040958095.1 of Procambarus clarkii. NCBI lineage: Eukaryota > Metazoa > Arthropoda > Malacostraca > Decapoda > Cambaridae > Procambarus > Procambarus clarkii. The sequence continues at coordinate 19,738,717 of NC_091230.1, forward strand.
TATAAGAACAAGGAACTGGGATATAAGAACAAGGAACTGGGATATAAGGACAAGGAACCGAGATATAAGGACAAGGACCTGGTTAAAAAATACTCCTAACATTCAGTTTAAATCATTCCAGTTTGTGTGTGATTTTCCGTTTCACCCAAATAAAAAGTAACATTGCGTGGTGACTGCCTCTTCAGAGAACACAAAGGAACCCTTTCTATGGAGCACAATAGAGCTACGGAGCACCTGGTCTTACCTAGAAGTGCAATTCTCCGGCTGCTTTTGATTAACAGTGGATCGTGTACACCCTCCAGGTTCATTAGTGTGGGGGGAGGAGCTTTGAACCCAGGTTCTCGCTTATCCGGAAGGAGCTTTGAACCCGGGTTCTCGCTTATCCGGAAGGAGCTTTGAACCCGGGTTCTCGCTTATCCGGAAGGAGCTTTGAACCCGGGTTCTCGCTTATCCGGAAGGAGCTTTGAACCCGGGTTCTCGCTAATCCGGAAGGAGCTTTGAACCCGGGTCCTCGCTTATCCGGAAGGAGCTTTGAACCCGGGTCCTATAGCCAGTAGGAAATGGTTAAGAAAATGGATGTGGAGCCTCTCCACATCCCAAACTCCGTTTTCTATTACCTGCTATATTGAGCCGTGACGGGTTATTTATGGGGGTACCCGCGTGTCCCACCCGCACGCCCAGATTTAACACCTGATGGGCGGCGGGGGGTGGTTAGGGGGTGCTAAGGGGGCGGGTTAAAGGGGTGCCAAGGGGGCGGGTTAAAGGGGTGCCAAGGGGGATGTAGTTTGGGGTGGTAATGGCCCTAATAACCGTGCGGGCGGATTAAAATTATTTTTGTCGTTATATTTAGAGTTGGGAGGTTGCCTGTGTGTGTGTGTGTGTGTGTGTGTGTGTGTGTAATTATTTAAGTGTAATTACAGGATAATAGCTACGCTCGGGGTGTCCCGTCTTCCCAGTACTCTTTGTCATATAACGCTTTGAAACTGTGTGTACTCACCTAGTTATGCTTGTGGGGGGTTGAGCTCTGGCTCTTTGGTCCCGCCTCTCAGCTATCAGCTACTGATGTGTGTGTGTCCAAATCGAGCACCCTGTGTAACGCTGCCTGCATGAATATGTATATTGTATTAAATATACTGCATGTGTATAATGTATTAAATACTGCATACTTGTAATGCACAAAATTACACACACCAATGCCAAAATATTAAATAATTTAGTTGAGACTAGGAAAATAATACAAGAATCTTGTAGGGGTTCTTATCTTGAGATGATTTCGGGGCTTTTTTTTAGTGTCCCCGCGGCCCGGTCCTCGACCAGGCCTCCACCCCCAGGAAGCAGCCCGTGACAGCTGACTAACACCCAGGTACCTATTTTACTGCTAGGTAACAGGGGCATAGGGTGAAAGAAACTCTGCCCATTGTTTCTCGCCGGCGCCTGGGATCGAACCCAGGACCACAGGATCACAAGTCCAGCGTGCTGTCCGCTCGGCCGACCGGCTCCCCTTCCCCAGAATGGGGTGAATCCATTCTTAGTTCGGATTATATGGCAATTATATATTTTTATGATTATATTAGGATTATATTTTGTTTTACTTTAGTGGCTGGTAGTACTACTGTAGAGGTCGAGGGGATGCCATTGTCTGAGTGGACTACACTCGACGTGCAACAGTATGAACCGCTATCTGATAGTTCATCCAGTCACCACAGTCAGTGACTGGAAGCCACAGTTAGTGACTGGAAGCCACAGTTAGTGACTGGAAGCCACAGTCAGTGACTGGAAGCCACAGTTAGTGACTGGAAGCCACAGTCAGTGACTGGAAGCCACAGTTAGTGACTGGAAGCCACAGTCAGTGACTGGAAGCCACAGTTAGTGACTGGAAGCCACAGTCAGTGACTGGAAGCCACAGTTAGTGACTGGAAGCCACAGTCAGTGACTGGAAGCCACAGTGACTGGAAGCCACAGTCAGTGACTGGAAGCCACAGTTAGTGACTGGAAGCCACAGTCAGTGACTGGAAGCCACAGTCAGTGACTGGAAGCCACAGTCAGTGACTGGAAGCCACAGTCAGTGACTGGAAGCCACAGTCAGTGACTGGAAGCCACAGTCAGTGACTGGAAGCCACAGTCAGTGACTGGAAGCCACAGTCAGTGAGTCACCGCAGCCAGTGACTGGAAGCCAGCCTAGCAAACGCGCTGGTGTGAATATGTTCAATTCTTCAAGGCCCGGGTTCGCATATCTGTTAGCGGTGACAATGTGATACTGTTGGCTCGGGGGGCCGATGGCAACAGATGGCAACAGGGTGCGAACAACGGAACACTGTGGAACGCGTAGATTACCCTCAAATCTCGCCGTAATACCCCCACCATTAGCGCTGTGTTTTCGCGTCATAGCTTTATCGAGCCGGATAAAAGCGCTTTCAGAAATGTAATTTGGAAACAGAATTCATCGTATACGAATTGCAGGAGCTAAACCTCCAAGCTCAATATTTTTACCCCGTGGGTTTTTTTTCGTAATCAGTGGAGGGGTTTGACCTGACAAAGTGGCCCTTTTGGAGAGGCTGTTTGCTGTTAAAGATTCGCTACCTGGAACAAAGTTCCAAGTAGCACGGGCTATGGTGAGCCCGCAGTTTGGAGAGGCGATGACCATGTGTAGTGATGGCTTCTTGTGAGTGTGGTGATAAGAGACTGAACAGCCAGAACGCTACCAGTCATGAGTATAACCCTTGAGTAATAGTGTGTCCTTGAGTGGGAGGTGGACTTCTTGAGTGGGAGGTGGATTTCTTGAGTGGGAGGTGGACTTCTTGAGTGGGAGGTGGATTTCTTGAGTGGGAGGTGGACTTCTTGAGTGGGAGGTGGATTTCTTGAGTGGGAGGTGGACTTCTTGAGTGGGAACTGGACTCTCAATATACCAAGAAACTTCGAGAACTTTCAGCTGGATTATAGACCTATATCTATAAGTCCACTCTATAACATTATAGATCTATGTTCATAACATTCAACCAGAAATACACCACAATGGAGGATGTATTATATAAATACAACACGTTGTATTTCTTTGCGTTGTATTGCTTATGATAGTGAAGGAAATTGTATAATAGTGTATATTAATCGTGTATTGTCTATCGAAACAATAGTAGGCATGACCATGCAATATATGGGTTTACCTTGGCTTAACCATGCAATATATGGGTTTACCTTGACTTAACCATGCAATATTTGGGTTTACCTTGGCTTAACCATGCAATATTTGGGTTTACCTTGTCTTAACCATGCAATATATGGGTTTACCTTGACTTAACCATGCAATATTTGGGTTTACCTTGGCTTAACCATGCAATATATGGGTTTACCTTGACTTAACCATGCAATATATGGGTTCACCTTGACTTAACCATGCAATATTTGGGTTTACCTTGACTTAACCATGCAATATATGGGTTTACCTTGACTTAACCATGCAATATATGGGTTCACCTTGACTTAACCATGCAATATATGGGTTCACCTTGACTTAACCATGCAATATATGGGTTTACTTTGACTTAACCATGCAATATATGGGTTTACCTTGGCTTAATCATGCAATATTTGGGTTTACCTTGACTTAATCATGCAATATTTGGGTTTACCTTGGCTTAACCAAACAATATTTGGGTTTCCCTTGAGCCGCACGCACATACACACATATACACACATATACACACACACACACACACACACACACACACACACACACACACACACACACACACACACACACACACACACACACACACACACACACACGCACATGTTAAAATTAAGCTGATTGTAATTCAACATTTCATGTCGAGTCTAATTTTAATAAGAACCAAATTGTTAAAAAAATCCATAGTTGTACCAAAGGCAATATGGCTGACATTAGAAAACACATTAATCTCTCCAGACCCTTAATTTGATGAATCGATTTTTAAATCATGAATAATTTCACCGGCTCCTTTGATCTTTGATTAATGGAGGCAATGTGTTTATAATAGGCTCCGTCCGATTTTGAAAAATACTTTGAAAATATCAAAATAATTTGATTTTGAAAACACTCTGTTGTAGAGTTGTATGTGGTCTAATTTTAAGCTAATGTTCTTTAACTTCTCAAAATCTAATGGGTTTTATTCTTGTCTTAAATCGGTGTTTTTCGGGTTTTTGTTTCTATGGAGTTAATGGGGGATTTGTAACCTATTGTTTTGAATGATTTAAATGTGTCAGCTGTTTTATTTGGCCTGATAATTGTTGCAGTTTTTTATGATACAATATAGTTTTTTGGTAAATAATTTAATTTTAAGTGTTAATTTTATTTGATACTCGTTAGATCTGATGAGAAATGTTTTTAAAAACCTAATAATCAATTTTAAATGTTTTTTATATGTGTATTTATTTATTTATTTATATACAAGACGGTACATTGGGTTAGTTAGAATACATAGCATATTTACAATCTTGTAAAGCCACTAGTACGCGCAGCGTTTCGGGCAGCTCCTTAATTTAACAGACAATTTTTAGTAGGTAAATTCTAGCAGAATTAACAAAATGATAACAGATACATTGCAAGAAGAAAAAAAAATGAGATAAGAGAGTTTAGTAAGTATATTAAAGCACGTTGGTAGATTAAAACTCTGATTGATAGCATTGACAGCTTGATTGGTAATTTAAACAAAGATTAATAGGCACCATACAGCAAATTAATAGCACATATAAGAAGACAGCAATGATCACAATGGTAAAGTTGATTGGATTGGGCACTTAAAGATTAGGAGATTGGGTAGCACTAGATACAGTGCAATTTTAAAGCAACAAGGTAGAAAACTATGAAGATGAAATTAGGTACATTTTAGTATTGTTTTTGAATGACGCAAAAGTTGGACAGCTTTTCAATTCAATAGGGAGTGAGTTCCATAAACTGGGTCCCTTTATTTGCATAGAGTGTTTACACAGATTAAGTTTGACGCTGGGGATATCAAAGAGATATTTATTTCTGGTGTGGTGATAATGGGTCCTATTACATTTGTCCAGGGAGAGTTTCAGAGCAGGATTTGCATTTAAGAACAGGGTTTTGTAAATGTAGTTGACACAAGAGAATGTGTTAAGTGAAATTATATTTAGCATGTTTAGGGAGTTAAACAAGGGGGCTGAGTGTTGTCTGAAAGCAGAATTTGTTATTATTCTAATAGCAGATTTTTGCTGGGTGATGATGGACTTGAGGTGGTTTGCAGTGGTTGAACCCCCATGCACAGATACCATGATTAAGATAGGGATAGATTAGTGCATAATATAGTGAGATAAGAGCAGAGTTAGGGACATGATATCTGATTTTGGAGATGATGATGTCATACTGGTCATTATTTTTCTCCTGCAATTAGAATAGTTTAATGATAACATCAAGGATGATGATTATTTAAAATCATTCACATTATCTCACCCTTTCCATTCCCCCATTCCCAACCCCTCCCTCCTCTCTCCTTATTCTTTCAATTTCCCTCCCTATTCCCCTCTTCCTTCCCACTATTCCCTTCCCTCTCTCTCTCTGTTTCCTACTTTACTCCCTATACCTCCCTTCCTGCCCACCCTCCCATCCCTCACCTCCCTAGCTTCACGTGTGGCTTCACGTGTGGCTTCAGGTGTGGCTTCCTCTTACGCAACGTGATTGGCTCCCCAGGTGACAAATAGGAACCTCACATCTGGCAAAATTGTGTACACCAGTTCTGGAAGAGATTATTTTTGTTTTGTTTGTCGAGGCCTGTGTGTATGTGGACCTGTTGTGTGTGTATGTGGACCTGTTGTGTGTGTATGTGGACCTGTTGTGTGTGTATGTGGACCTGTTGTTTGTGTATGTGGACCTGTTGTTTGTGTATGTGGACCTGTTGTTTGTGTATGTGGACCTGTTGTTTGTGTATGTGGACCTGTTGTGTGTGTATGTGGACCTGTTGTGTGTGTATGTGGACCTGTTGTTTGTGTATGTGGATCTGTTGTGTGTGTATGTGGACCTGTTGTTTGTGTATGTGGACCTGTTGTTTGTGTATGTGGACCTGTTGTGTGTGTATGTGGACCTGTTGTTTGTGTATGTGGACCTGTTGTGTGTGTATGTGGACCTGTTGTTTGTGTATGTGGACCTGTTGTTTGTGTATGTGGACCTGTTGTTTGTGTATGTGGACCTGTTGTTTGTGTATGTGGACCTGTTGTTTGTGTATGTGGACCTGTTGTTTGTGTATGTGGACCTGGTGTTTGTGTATGTGGACCTGTTGTTTGTGTATGTGGACCTGTTGTTTGTGTATGTGGACCTGTTGTTTGTGTATGTGGACCTGTTGTTTGTGTATGTGGACCTGTTGTTTGTGTATGTGGACCTGTTGTGTGTGTATGTGGACCTGTTGTTTGTGTATGTGGACCTGTTGTGTGTGTATGTGGACCTGTTGTGTGTGTATGTGGACCTGTTGTGTGTGTATGTGGACCTGTTGTTTGTGTATGTGGACCTGTTGTTTGTGTATGTGGACCTGTTGTTTGTGTATGTGGACCTGTTGTGTGTGTATGTGGACCTGTTGTTTGTGTATGTGGACCTGTTGTGTGTGTATGTGGACCTGTTGTTTGTGTATGTGGACCTGTTGTTTGTGTATGTGGACCTGTTGTTTGTGTATGTGGACCTGTTGTTTGTGTATGTGGACCTGTTGTGTGTGTATGTGGACCTGTTGTTTGTGTATGTGGACCTGTTGTTTGTGTATGTGGACCTGTTGTTTGTGTATGTGGACCTGTTGTTTGTGTATGTGGACCTGTTGTTTGTGTATGTGGACCTGTTGTTTGTGTATGTGGACCTGTTGTGTGTGTATGTGGACCTGTTGTGTGTGTATGTGGACCTGTTGTTTGTGTATGTGGACCTGTTGTTTGTGTATGTGGACCTGTTGTTTGTGTATGTGGACCTGTTGTTTGTGTATGTGGACCTGTTGTTTGTGTATGTGGACCTGTTGTTTGTGTATGTGGACCTGTTGTTTGTGTATGTGGACCTGTTGTTTGTGTATGTGGACCTGTTGTTTGTGTATGTGGACCTGTTGTTTGTGTATGTGGACCTGTTGTTTGTGTATGTGGACCTGATATTCACCTTTGTGGACCGGGTCTTTGTGTATTTCCTATGTGTATTTTGATTCATCTCATTAAGAGTACCTGTGGCGCAGGAGGATCGACTGGGCAACTCTCCTGAACTGGCGCCCCTGTTCTCTCAGCAGTAATTGTGGATCTGTCTGTAAACCAATTGATTTGTCGTAATTTCAGGGGAAACAAACCTAGAAGAGTAAGCTTTAAGATGAGCTATGAAGGAGCTAAGAGGACCCACAATCCCCCACACACCCACAATCACCCCCCCATTCCCACAGTTCCCCCCCCCCCCCCCCTTCACCTTGTGAAATCCCTTCTGCAGCGACTTGTGCCCGTTTTCTGTGGGCGAGTTTAAGCGTTCTCTAAGGTAATAGTCGAAGTCATTAGGCAAGTTACCGCCTTCAAGAACTTGGCAAGTGACGTTGATACTCAATATTATCAGCTGAGTATCCGTTCATCGAACACACCCTAGCCAATATCCTGCCCGGGGTCAGGGCAGGATATATCCGACCTAAGAAAAAGGCATTTTTCACTCTGGACAATTTATTTAATAATTTTATTTTCTACTGTGGGTCATTTCATATATAATAATAATGATAAAATAAAATTCACTTTCTAGTGTGTGGTTGAAATTGAAATTGAAATAAGTTTATTGAGGTAAAATACACACAAAGGGATGAGGTAGCTCAAGCTATTCTCACCCCGTTCAGTATGTGTGTGGTTTGATCAACGTGATAAAATAATTAATAGCAATAATTATAGTACGATAATAATTGATAATAATAAAAATAATAAAAAAACTCAAGATTGCAAGTTAGGCCCTTGTTGCTCTGACGATACTAAACTTGCACTCTGTACTAAGAATAAATAAAACTTAAATTTCAATTAATTAATCTCAATAAAGGAATTAAATTAATATAAATTAACTAGGAGACATGTTGTTAGGAACACATCCGGCCTGAGCCACCTAGGTTGTTAGGAACACATCCGGCCAGAGCCACCTAGGTTGTTAGGAACACATCCGGCCAGAGGCACCTAGGTTGTTAGGAACACATCCGGCCAGAGCCACCTAGGTTGTTAGGAACACATCCGGCCAGAGCCACCTAGGTTGTTAGGAACACATCCGGCCAGTGCCACCTAGGTTGTTAGGAACACATCCGGCCAGAGCCACCTAGGTTGTTAGGAACACATCCGGCCAGAGCCACCTAGGTTGTTAGGAACACATCCGGCCAGTGCCACCTAGGTTGTTAGGAACACATCCGGCCAGAGCCACCTAGGTTGTTAGGAACAAATCCGGCCAGAGCCACCTAGGTTGCTAGGAACACATCCGGCCAGAGCCACCTAGGTTGCTAGGAACACATCCGGCCAGAGCCACCTAGGTTGCTAGGAACACATCCGGCCAGAGCCACCTAGGTTGCTAGGAACACATCCGGCCAGAGCCACCTAGGTTGTTAGGAACACATCCGGCCAGAGCCACCTAGGTTGTTAACAAGGAATTACTCCTTAATCCGGAGCAGTGCCAATGGTTACGGATACGAATGGCGCCTGAAGCAGTAGTGCCATCATGGCAACCGGCTCTTGAGTTATCCCTTATCCGGATCTTTGGGGAAAAGCCACCAGGTACTGAAGAGCGGCATTTGATAAGAGAGAGTGCCAAAATGACTCTTGTCTCTTGATAATAGAGTGCCAAAATGACTCTTGTCTCTTGATAAGAGAGTGCCAAAATGACTCTTGTCTCTTGATAAGACAGTGCCAAAATGACTCTTGTCTCTTGATAAGAGAGTGCCAAAATGACTCTTGTCTCTTGATAAGAGAGTGCCAAAATGACTCTTGTCTCTTGATAAGAGAGTGCCAAAATGACTCTTGTCACTGATAGTTATGGATTACACAGAAGCGTTTGAGCAGCAACAGGTAATTAAAGTGGCACTTGTGGTTCTAGTGCCACGGCCGCCCTGCTGGCACACCGGATATCGATTAACCGGACTCTGGCATCTTTCTCTTGTTCGTCTTCACTTTCCTCTGTATTCTGTATCTTTCTTGCTGTGATGTATTTCCTGTATTTGCTGATGTATTTGCTGTATTTGCTGTGCATTACTTTACCTGTTACTTGTGATACTGTATTTACTGTAGTGGCATACACTACTGTATTTCCTTGTCTGTTGCCATGAGTCTCTTTGTTGCTATAAGTTTCTCTGTTGCCATGAGTCTGTTGCGATGAGTCTCTTTGTTGCCATGAGTCTCTATGTTGCCATGAGTCTCTGTTGCCATGAGTCTCTATGTTGCCATGAGTCTCTATGTTGCCATGAGTCTCTTTGTTGCCATGAGTTTGTTGCCATGAGTCTCTTTGTTGTCATGAGTTTCTATGTTGCCATGAGTCTCAGTTGCCATGAGTCTCTTTGTTGCCATGAGTCTCTATGTTGCCATGAGTCTCTGTTGCGATGAGTCTCTATGTTGCCATGAGTCTCTATGTTGCCATGAGTCTCTGTTGCCATGAGTCTCTCTGTTGCCATGAGTTAACGTTGCCATGAGTCAACGTTGCCATGAGTCTCTCTGTTGCCATGAGTCAACGTCGCCATGAGTCTCTCTGTTGCCATGAGTCAACGTCGCCATGAGTCTCTCTGTTGCCATGAGTCAACGTCGCCATGAGTCTCTGTTGAAAACAGCGAATCTGTTGTAAATGGTTTACCAACAATATAAATTATGATCAACATTTTCTCTTCAAATGTTATATATGTTACCAGCCATAGTTGAAAGTTTCTCTAGCAACAGAGGTGTTCCCTATTAGGGTCCCCTCATAGCCCTTGTCAATCTTCAGAAGACTTAACAAGCTTATAACCACCAAATGTGTTGACCCTCACAGATAGTATTGACTCATACGGTGATAACGACGCCAGGTGAGAAATTCTGAAGAAAAAATGAATATTGATTCAAGCGAAAGATGTGAATAAACTTCAATAACAGTTTAAAAGGTCAATAATTTCCCAGTTCTATTTTTTTTAACGGTCCAGCTAAACCCTAAAATGTTTTAATGACCCACAACGACCCATTAGTACCAGTAAAATGTTCGTTTTTTTAGCTGACGAGGTTTTTCAAATTCAAATTCAAATGGTTTAGAAGTGTATTGTCCCTTTTAGTGGTCGTGGTTCGTGACCTGTACGTTAAATACTAGGAAGGTTTTATGTTCATAGTATAATGAGTTATCTATAATGCAACCTGGCATCAATAATGCCACCTGGCATCAATAATGCCACCTGGCATCAGTAATATAATCTGTCACCCAAGAG
>NC_091230.1:19754110-19756610 GCF_040958095.1 Procambarus clarkii
CCACTCGACACTTGAGCAATAACCCGAGTAATACCTTGAAAGGTTTCAGGCCCTCGAAGGACACATTAAGGAGGATCAAAGACTCAAAGGTTGAGTGGCACTCTTCACTACACAACGACCCCATAATACTAGCAGGTACTGATGTGGATGATGTGGGGTGGGGTCAGGATGTGTAGGGGTGGGGTCAGGATGTGTGGGGGTGGGGTCAGGATGTGTTGGTGGGGTCAGGATGTGTGGGGGTGGGGTCAGAATGTGTGGGGGTGGGGTCAGGATGTGTTGGTGGGGTCAGGATGTGTGGGGGTGGGGTCAGAATGTGTAGGGGTGGGGTCATGATGTGTGGGGGTGGGGTCAGGATGTTTTGGTGGGGTCAGGATGTGTGGGGAGGTAGGGTCAGGATGTGTGGGGGTGGGGTCAGAATGTGTGGGGGTGGGGTCAGGATGTGTGGGGTCAGAATGTGTGGGGGGGTGGGGTCAGGATGTGTGGGGGTGGGGTGGAGTTAGAATATGTGAGGGAGAGGTAGGAGTGGGGAGGTGGGGGGGGGGTTGCAATGTTTGAGGCAGTTAAAGCTTGTTCGTATTTACTTTTTTTATATGGGGCTTCACGAAGAGGCAGACTGGTCTCACGTACGTGGTTTACAGCTATCTAAGTGCCTCCTTATTTAGGTTCCTAAATGATTCCTTACTATTTCTGGTAACACTTGTAATATCGATCAGTGTTTATTGTGTTAGTTCCTGTTCTATTGATAGTTGTAACTCTAGGAACAGCTCTTATAATCTAACTCAGAAACATCCTAGAAGATTTTAATTGAGTTCTTCACTATCTTACACATACACGATATGGTTCTATTGCTGCCTCTTGATTGCTCTTCATATTCCTGTGTATTCATTCCTCTCTCTTTCTCTCTCTCTCTCTCTCTCTCTCTCTCTCTCTCTCTCTCTCTCTCTCTCTCTCTCTCTCTCTCTCTCTCTCTCTCTCTCTCTCTCTCTCTCTCTTTAATAGATGTTGTAGTTCCTTTCACTTCTCTATTTTGCCTCTGACATTGTCTATTAAACCGTGGGCAAGTCTATTTTCTCTTGGCTTGTCCCTTAGGGGCGGTGTAAATCTTCTTTCAACATCATTGCATCAGCTAATGTTTTGTCTCTTTGTTCTGTTTCCAAAGGTATTCTCTCAAAGCATTCTCTCAGACTTTCAGGTACTTGATGGAAAGATAGTTTTCAACTCTCCTGTTCACTGCCGCTTGTCACAGCCTTCGTAACTACTGTGATGGAAGACCAATTCACTGTGGTCATTTGCCCTTTCTTTTGATATGTCATATTCAGTGTTTTCAATGTTTATTTGGCTTTGTTTGGAATGCCAGTTTTGATGGTTCTTCTCCTCGTCTTTGGGTTTCTTCCTTAGCGTGTTGTGTTAGGAAGCTGTTTTCTGCATCTATGTTGTGTCAACTGCAACTCCAACTCCCCCTGCAGCAGGAGATGTCATCCACCTCTCCATCCAGTAGGAAGCGTCATCCATCCCTCCCTCCAGGAGGCGTCATCCACCCCCGCTCAGCAGGCTCGACGCTCGGGACTCAACCGTCACGTGATCGGAAAATTCTTTGGAGTGAAACTGTGGTATAGAAGCCGGAGTGTGTGACAAAAGGGATGAAGCCGACGCTGGCCAGAAACAAGGAAACGTGGCGGGTCCGGTCCAGTGCCTGTGTCCGGTCCAGTGCCTGTGTCCGGTCCAGTGCCTGTGTCCGGTCCAGTGCCTGTGTCCGGTCCAGTGCCTGTGTCCGGTCTAGTGCCTGTGTCCGGTCCAGTGCCTGTGTCCGGTCCAGTGCCTCTGTCCGGTCCAGTGCCTGTGTCCGGTCCAGTGCCTGTGTCCGGTCCAGTACCTGTGTCCTGGCCAATACCTGGGTCCGCTTCATTACCTGTGTATGGTACAATATCTGCGTCTTGCCCGATACCTGGGGCCCCTAATCCCACAATCCCTGGCCGGTAATCCCACAATCCCTGGCCGGTAATCCCACAATCCCGGACCGATGACGGCCTCACAATATTGACGGCTGACCCTTTGATAAAACGTCAATAATGCCAGCTGCTATTGTAATACCCCGGGTGGGGGGGGGGTGTAGAGAGGGGAGGAGTTTGTCACCACCAACTCTGGACGGGTGGGGAAGGGGAAATGACAGTTTGTCACCACATTCACCACCACTACCACCGCTACCACCACTACTACCACCGTTACTACCACCACCACCACCGTTACTACCACCACCACCACTACTACCACCACCACTACTACCACCACCACTACTACCACCACCACCACCACCAGTACTACCACCACCACCACCACTACCACCACCACTACCACCACCACCACCACTATCACCACCACCACCACTACCACCACTACCACCACTACTACCACCACTACTACCACCACCACCACCACCAGTACTACCACCACCACCACCACTACCACCACCACTACCACCACCACTACCATCACTACTACT
>NC_091230.1:19761610-19763695 GCF_040958095.1 Procambarus clarkii
TTAGATCGATATGTTGTGTTAAGTTACCGTGTAGATCAACACGAGTGCAACTTGAGAGGACTTGAGAGAGGGGGCGCTCGCTTGAGCGGTAGCGTTCCTCTTGCGTTGAAGAATGTTTGCGCTCAATGGGAGTCAATTTCCCGCGGGCGTGGGTCCCGATAGACCTCCACGCCCTCGTTCAACGTACTCCCGTTCACACGCCCACACGCCCGCACGCCCTCAACGCTCCTCTCCACCCCCACTACCTCCCAAGCCCCGCTTCCGTGGCCAAATTGTGGACCTCACTCGCGGAAAATCGCCTCCATCTGGTTTCGACAACGATAACACGAGGGAGAACTCTTGGCTTCTCGCGCCGAAGCCTTCGGACAAGGTAACGGACAAAGGGAGTTCGCTAGTCGGCGAGCCTTCAGATGGAGACAGCGAAAGAAAGTCAATTAGAAAGTTAGGGAAAGATGTGGAAAGTGTACATATTATGTCCGCAAGGAAGAGCAAGATGAGGAGGAGTGCTACCGAGGAGGAAGAGGAAGAGGGGGAGGAAGAGGAAGAGGGGGAGGAAGAGGTGCTGAGGAGGAAGCAACCAATGAAGGAGGGAGATGATAAGGATGACAGCATTCTTAAGTCATCTGTCTGTCACTTCTTTCACAGGTGAATATGATGTTTTTGTGTGTGTGTATTTGCTACATATATCTACTACATATATTTCTCTCTAACACGCACACACACATATACATCTCCATGAAGCAGTCCGTAGCAGCTGTTTAACTCCCAGGTACCTATTTATTGCAAGGTGAACAGGTGCATCAGGGTGAAAGAAAAACTGTCTATTTGTTTCCGCCTTGGCCGGGAATCGAACCCGGTCCCTTAAGACTACAACCCCAGAGCACTGCCCACTCAGCCGCAAGGCCCCTTTATATATGTGTGTGTGTGTGTGTGTGTGTGTGTGTGTGTGTGTGTGTGTGTGTGTGTGTGTGTGTGTGTGTGTGTGTGTGTGTGTTGGTATTTAAATTTGATTATTTGTGCCTGCTGGAACAAACTGTAAGCTCTTGGGCCCCACCTGTCTGACCATCGCCTAATTAATGTACTGACTCGTTATTATTTCTCTATCATATCTGCTATATATTTCTTGCAGACATGCACGCGCACACACACACACACACACACACACACACACACACACACACACACACACACACACACACACACACACACACACACACAGAAGTAGGTTTAGGGAGCAGGAGGCCGGACACAAAGTATGAAATAGGAGAAGAATTCCTTTAAGAACCGACTATGGATCAGGACCTGTCCGCTGGAGCCCGCTTCACATAGATATCATCAGCGGCATATGCAAGATTGGCCACCATAAGAACTGCCTTTAGAAATCTGCCTAAGGAATTATTTAGAACCTTATATACCATATATGTCAGACGAATCTTGGAGTCAGTTCCAGTCAGTATCGTCAAGTTCAAGACCAAGTTAGGGAAAGTTTAGAGGTATACCACCAGACAGGTCCCAGAACTGTTAGGTAAGAGTTACGAGGAAAGGTTGCATGAAGTAAACCTCACGTCGCTGAAAAACAGAAGAGTTAGGGGGAGACATGATTACCACATACAAAGTTCTAAGGGGAACTCATAGGGTGGATAAAGACAGATTATTTAACACGGGTGGTACTCGCAATAGGGGACACAGTACGAGAACAAATGAGCCACAGACACATTAGAAATAATATTTTCTTAAAGGATGTGGTGGAAACAGACTCTATACACAGTTTCAAATGTAGATATAATTGAGCCCAATAGACTCTGGAACCTGTACACCAGTACACCAATAGACCTATAGCTGCGAGGCGGGATCCAAGAGCGGAAACTCAACTTCCCGAAAGCACAATTAGGTGAGTGCACATCGTAATAACGAACAAACCTCTGGCTAAATGTGCCCTGTTCACCTAATGTTTAATTTGTATTCCAAAATCTGTGTGGGATGTTTTTGTGAAGGTAAGTGGACGAACAGGGAGAGAGAGAGAGAGAGAGAGAGAGAGAGAGAGAGAGAGAGAGAGAGAGAGAGAGAGAGAGAGAGAGAGAGAGA
>NC_091230.1:19774195-19783691 GCF_040958095.1 Procambarus clarkii
CTAATATAGAATCCAGCCAAATTAGTGACTGTGTCTTCGCGAGATTGTTCACGGATTTCGTGGTGTTACATTTCGCGAGAGATTATCTACGAATTTTGTGGAGTTTATTTCGCGAGGTCACTAATAACATTTAATACTTCTTGATAATATTAGAAGTTTCATAGAGGCTAATTAAGAGGCTATTATCAATAATTGTGTATATTATTTCTCCAAAATAGAGAATTATTTAATATATATTGCACTAGTGATTACAGTATATTTACTAATTGCCAACCCACAACAGGGTAGGATATGACTAGTTGAACTATTATTGTTCATCCTAGTCCCATTATTACAATAGTCAGTTGTACTATATTGAACAACCTAACACCATTAATGAATGGTCCAGACCCTATTTTGGGTGTAATTTTTATCAACTCGAGTTGAGTTGTATATATAATAAATTACTTATGATCATTACACCTTTGAGTGATTAATTAGTGTCTCTACCATCCTAGGGTGATATAGAAGAGCTAACCTAAAGGTACTTCCAGTGACACTGGTTTATCACTCAAATCATTAGTGTGTATGATTGTATATATATAATGTGTATTAATTTTAAGTGCTAACCTCTAGTAGAGGTAGGATTATTGCCTAGTGAGTTCAGAATTTACCCTAGGCTACCATTAGTGTTTGTTCAGTATTATGAGCAGCCCAAGTACAAGTCCCACAAGGCTTCACCAACGAGCCAGTATGGATAATGCAGGGAGAATGAAAAGAACCCTTGCAGGTCTTAAAGGCCACTTAACAAGACAGATCAAGAAATGTGAAGATTTGTCACAACAATCAACAGTTGATTATGCTGACCTGGAAAGCTATTATCAAGCAGCTGCAGGTAAATTTGAGCAAATCAAATGCCAAATAGCAACATATGTGGCTGAACTTGCCAACACTAATTTATCAGAAACAGAAATAGACGACATTATGGTTGATCTTGCGAATTATGAAGATCACACTCAGGCCACGTTACAGCCTTATGTCAAATTAATTGCCCAGAACAAGGCAACAGCAACAACAACAACAGTTGCATCTAATACGAGTCAAGCAGAAGCTCGACTCCCTCCAATTAATTTACCCACTTTCTCAGGAAAAGATGAGGAAGATTGGGACGAATTTTGGAACAAATTCGTTGACCTTGTAGACTCAAAACAATCTTTACCAAAGAGTAGTAAATTCTCTTATTTGCAAGGCCAATTATCAGGTGAGGCTAAAACAGTAGTATCCCATCTGAGATTAACTAATGACGGCTATGATCTGGCAGTAAAACTCCTCAAGGATAATTATGCTGATCCAGAAGTAAGAACATCACATTTAGTTCATGAGCTGTTGCATTTACCCCCACCGGAGGCTTCAGCTGATTCACTCCAAGTCTTCAAGCTGGAGGTAGAATCATTGATCAATGCCCTCAGCCTGACAGCAGATACAAACGGGGCTGAGTGGGTCTTGAAAATAATTGTCCAGGAGAAAATACCTAGGGACATATTGAGACAAATGAGTGCTCATTACAATAAAAGCATCTTATCCATGAATGAAATATCTGAAGGTTTAAAGTCAGTAGTTCATCAATTACGAACACATGACAAATTAAAACCACCAAGTAAACCCTCAGAAACCAACAATAGTAAACCACAGAGTACCAAAGGTACTCCAAATCAATCTAGACAATATAATTCAACACCAAAGTGGAACAGTAGCAGTGTGGGCGTATATGCAGTGGGACCCTCCAAGCCTATAGTTACTGTGTCATCCAAGAACGTGACACCAAAGGGTACTGGAAGCTATGGAACATGTTTGTTCTGCAATGAGAAACATTCAATGTACCACTGCTCTAATTTTCCTGATAGTGACGCCCGTGTTGAGCGACTCAAGGATTTGCAACATTACACGAGATGCCTCAGGAAACATAACATCAAGGACTGTGATACCCAATTACACACCTGTAATAGGTGTAACAAAGGTCAGCACCATGCAGCATTGTGCAGAGACACCAAAACAACGTCTCCAAACCCCAAGGTGGAAGATAGCATTCCCACCACAGTACAGTACTGCAAGGTGCAACCAACAAAGAGTGTCCAATCGGCAAAGTCTAAAGGTAATACGACTTTGCCTACTGCCCAAATTACCATCCTGAATAAGAGGGCCAAGGTCCATACCCGTGGGTTGTTTGACCAAGGATCCCAGAGAACATATATCACTAAAAAGTTGGCAGATGAATTACAATTAAGGCCTGTAGCCCAGATGTCATTCAACATCTCAGGGTTTGTAACAGATGCAGGACCTCAAGTCTACCAGGTGGTACAACCATCAGTACGCTTAGGCAGGTACGTCTGTCGAGTACAAGCCATTGTGGTGGACAAAATACCAGTAGACCTACAAGTTCAAGGCCTGAGAGCAACAGCCAAATTCCTGAGAAATAGAGGAATAAAATTGGCAGATAATATTAAGTCTGATCACCTCACCGACTTCGGTCTCCTTGTAGGGACAGACTATTGTCATCGATTCATCGGTAGCCCTACTAAATATCAGGGTATAACCATGTTAAACTCTGCAGGAGGTAAATTACTCTCAGGCCCAGTATCAAGCCTGAGGAGACCTATGCCTGCAGATAAACAATACCAATAGAATCTAAATTTGTCAGCTGATTATATTTCTCCAGTAGCATTATACTAAGGAGATTACAGCTGACTATAGTAACAGAGGTTGATGTTAGTATCATCATTTGAAGCTGAAGATGAGTTCATGAGGCCTCAGTGGCAAATCAGTGAACAGTAGCTAAAACAGCTACAAGTCACTGCGACCAATGTCACTGAACCCACTGCAGTCTCAGAACCATACTTTACTTTAATGATGAGCTATTCAATCTTCTGAATCAATTAACTAAATTAAACCCCAATAAATCTGATGACTGATTTGATACATTTATTATTTAATCAAGATGTATTCCATGGGCCTCAGTGTTTATATATCAGTGACTAGTTACCTGAACAAACTTCAAGTTATATCTATGTCACTGATCTCACTGCAGTCCCTGAATCATACTTGACTGTAGTACTTGATCACATCCAGTCTTCTGGGTTAAATAATATGTAATAAGGCTTGAATATTAGCCTTTCAAGAGTTGACAGGGAAATGAAATTGCATTAGACTTCTAACCCCTGCAACTCTAGTACGGGACATCCGTCCTGTACGAACAGACACACAAATGTGTGATTACTAACTACTAACATCAAATTAATGTAATAATTCGAAGGAGGAGTATCGGTGTTCGTCTGTTCTAATTAGGACTTCGACCCGTGAGCAGCCCCTGGGGAATTATGTCGGAAAATCCGACACCATTTAATATATCATACAGATAATAGCTGCTGTATTACCAACAAGTTAACCATAGAAAACGTAACTTGTAGTGGAATTACCGTCTAAAGAAAACGGGATATCATCACCACATACTATTATAATTCACCAGCTATTCTGCTGGGAATTATTCTTAAATACATTAGTCTTTGGACTTTACCATCATAAAAACATCTTATATAAATTAACTTAATTATCAATATTAAAGTAGAGTAAATGTGACCCTTCTATCACTTTCTGAAATCTGGACAAAGTAGGCCAGGCGTCAGTGGGGAAGGAGGGCAGCCATTGTTGTTATTGAGACCAGAGGCTCACACGGGAGCAAATTCGGCTCCTGTTAAATTTACTTGGACGTAGTGTTATGGAACCCAAAGGTGTACCATTGTCAACACGCTGTCTACAAATACAAGTTAAGTGTCTATCCGAAACCCGTTTATCATTCATTTATGGCCATTAATGTCAGGATATAGGGTTAGCCGGTTAGAACGCGAAATCGCCTCATACTAAAGGTAATTAAGCCAGGTCTTTAATGTTCCATGTACTGTATAGTGTTTTCTCTGATATAGCTTGTCATATATAGGATTCTGGCTTCACAGCTAGCGCACTTTTGACAGGTCAAGACGAGGATGCAAGATTATGTGCACCAGTTACTGGGTGATATGGAAGCTACCTCAAAGAGGATAATTTGGTGTCTACACCCTAGTTATACCTGGTGGACTAACCTGCTGTACTATAAGATAAGGAACCTTTTCAATGTATGTAGTCTATTCCTGTAGTTTGATTGGCTGCATATATATATAAATATAAACCCCCCCTAATGTGTAGAGGATCGATTTGTGAGATTTGTGAGATTATTGCAGAAATACAGTCCACTTATCATTATACAAATTGCTATCGAAGTATATAAATTAACGTAAATATAAATTCATATAAATTAAATAAATATAAATCTCACAGGTCGGTTCCCACATCTCTCTCTTATATATCAACATGGGCACAGACGAATATTTCCTTGCGGTAATCGCTCTCAGTGGTGTGTGGGTGTGTGGTACTCATGCTCTCATCCACACACATCCACACTGGATGCCAGAGGTGGATGCGTTCAGCCGCCGGAGATGAAAGAGTGCTTGGTAATGGTAGAGCGGACTGAGGGACTCCACACAGCAGCAGCAGCGGCCGCCGCTGTGAAAAGATCGTGGCTGTGGTTTGGGCTTCACTGATTATTTTATGTGCGGGTCTCCTTGTATGCAATTAGTGATTTAATGATTGCTTGGCCTCGTGGATGGTGTTGTGTAGTCGACTATATTGTGTGCTTGTAGGGTTGAGCTTCAGATATTGGATCCCAACATTTCCAGTCATTGGTATAGCCTCAGTTAAATGTACTCGCCTGAATGTGTTTGTTTGGGAGGGTTGAGGCAAGCTCCCGAGCCCCGCCTTACGAGCTGTCTAATGTAGTAGATCACAGACTTTCCTCTTTCCTTTCATATTCACGTTTGAAAATATTCATTGAAATACATTACAGAATATCTCTCTCCTCTAGTCTGTTCCATTAGCTAATTAGGCTAAAAAAGTTATTTCTAACGTGTGACTCATCAGCGCCTCAAAGAGTCCATCTATATCTCTATGTCTACTCCGTCTTACACAGAACATGTCCTCTTTATCAATCTTATCGATTTCTCTGAGAATCTTGTATGTCAGTTATCATGTCTCCTCTATTCCGTTCCTCTCAGAATGTAGAGAAGTGCGGTGGCTTTGGTCTTTCCTCATAGTTCAATTCTTGCAGCTCTGGTACGAGCTTCGTATTTATCGGGACCTTTTCTAGTTTGGTGTATGCTTCACTAGGTAATGGGTTCCATAGCTGGTGTCACGTACTCCACAGTGGAGCTCGTTGTCAACAATGCTCCGAGTCCTTTGCTAGCTTATTAAACGTTATTCTTATGTTTACTAGCTTAGCATATGCCGATGATGCTATCCCGTTTGTGTGAGTTTATGTTGCTTGGGGTTATATAAACCCTGAGGTATTAGATTATTTCAGGGAGTTTTTTTTATTTTTTCTTGCTGTTGAATGGGTATCTGTTCAGTTTTCTATTCTCATTATATTGCATTTATATGGATTGACGTCTCGTAGCCATTTCCATACCTATCCGCTTTCGTTGCGGCAATATTTCTTATACTTCCTAAGATATATTAACCAGCCGTGGACCTCTGATGTCCATATGTGTAGTTTTCTCAATGCCTATGGCACCTCTGCTCTTCACTGCTTCTATTCTGCATTTCCTGCCATATCGTTCGTTCCTGTATGTTGATATTTTTACTGTGAAAATTTGGGACTTGGCCCTCCTAGTATTTTCCATGTATATATTATGTGATATCTCTCTCGGGCCAGATTCACGCAAGCACTTACGAACGTGTACATCTTTCCTCAATCTTTGACGGTTTTGGTTACATTTATTAAACAGTTTACAACCATGAAAACTTGCCAATCAACTGTTGTTATTGTTACAAACATCCTCCTGGTGCTTCGGAGCTCATCAACTGTTTAACAATTGTAAACAAAGCCGCCAAAGATTGAGAAAAGATGTACAGGTTCGTAAGTGCTTTCGTGAATCTGGCTCCTCGTCTCCTTTCCTTAAGAGTATATTTTGAGAGCACCAATTGTTGACGTGCTTCTTCATGTCTCTGTGTGTCGTATATTTGTATTGTATTCCCTTTTATTTTAGCAATCTCTCCTGCTCTGGGGAAAGTTCAGTACGGAGTAGTGACCAAGGCGGGACAACACAAGTGATTTGAATAGTATGAGCATTGTGATGTAATCATTGTATGAACATTGTGATGTAAGCATTGTATGAACATTGTGATGTAAGCATTGTATGAGCATTGTGATGTAATCATTGTATGAGCATTGTGATGTAATCATTGTATGAGCATTGTGATGTAAGCATTGTATGAACATTGTGATGTAAGCCGTCCTATTATTTTTCTAGTTAACGGTTCACTAGATTATACTTCCTAAATGTTTGGTCGTCAGACATCATTATTCCCTGATTCTGTCCACGTTGTTTCCCTACTATGAGTGGGTCTCATTGTGTCCTGTACCTTGTGTTTTGTTTAAGATCATATTTGTGTTTTTATCCTTATCCAAGTACCTGAAATTTATCACTGTTAAACATATTATTTTCCACCTAGCCAGTTCGAAAACTGGATTAATATCAACTTGTAATGTTTTTTCAGTGTCTTCTACACAAGTGATTCTTAAGATGATTTTTGTGAAGCTTCTCTAAGTTTTTTTTTATGATATCTGGTTCACACTCTCTGGTGAACTGCGTTATTATTTCTGTGAGTTTCGTCTAAACTATTATATCTGATTTAAGTTTCCTCTCACCTGTCCTTCATTTCTTTTTCTTTGTTAGAGATTCTATCAGCATTTGTGTCCGGCAAACTAAGGGTTTTCTTCTTGGTCTTCTGTGTCAGGTAAGAAAGTGGAAATGAGTTGGGAATGATATAGAGATGAGAGATTTCGAAAGGGAGACTGCTGGAAATTGATCTTAGAATTGGAGATTTGAGAACAGTAAGGACTTAACTGCTGTTACTATTCGAAGAAATCGAATCTGGTCCAGGACAGCAATGAACAAATGGTGATATATTGACCAGTGGATGGTGAAAGTGCTGGAGAAAAATGGTAGTTTTTCGAGGTTGTGGTGGAGGTAATGGTGGTGATAGAGATGGTAATGTCGCCCGAGCAACCACCACCACTACCACTACCACCACCACCTCGTCAAGGCTTCCACAAAATTGTGTACCGACATTTCCATGTAAATGAGAGTTTAAAGTGCATGTCCCCAGCCCGGCACTCATTGTTCTAGGTCGACCCTCTTCCCCAGAATTAATTACCCCCAAGTTTACTGCCTCTGTGGAATTTGCAGACACAGCGTCACGCAACGCGGGTCCCGCGAGCTCTCTAGATGCCCGCGATGAGGACTCGCGCGGGAAATCGTTTTAAATAGGGATTAAAGCGCAAGGTGGAGGTGGGGGAGGGGCTGGTAGACTGAACGCGTCTAGGGAGAGAACGTCTAGGGAAGGAACGCCCCACAAGAGAAGTTTCTCCGTGAGGAAACTCCTCTGGAGAAGCGGCAATGCGTGCTATGGTACTGTTCTCCATGGCACTGTCCTCCATGGCACTGTTCTCCATGGCATTGACCTCTATGGTACTGCCCGTCGCGGCACTGTCCTCCACGGCACTGTCCTCCACGGCACTGTCCTCCACGGCACTGCCCTCCACGGCACTGCCCTCCACGGCACTGCCCTCCACGGCACTGCCCTCCACGGCACTGCCCTCCACGGCACTGTCCTCCGCGGCACTGCCCTCCGCGGCACTGCTCTCCGCGGCACTGCCCTCCGCGGCACTGCCCTCCACGGCACTGCCCTCCACGGCACTGTCCTCCGCGGCACTGCCCTCCGCGGCACTGCTCTCCGCGGCACTGCCCTCCGCGGCACTGCCGTGGACCCCAGTACTGTGTAGTCTGGAGTACTGAAGCATCAGAACAGATGAGGACATGACAGTACGTGCCAACAACCCACTCTGAATGCTGTCCTATTCGTCCAGGGTTCGAATCCAACAGCCAAGGAATCAACAATACATTGTTAGAGAAAGAGAGGTGAGGCAGGGAGAGAGAGAGAGAGAGGGGCTGTACGTGTTTCAATTGTGCTTCAGTTAAGTTTCTTTAATCCGCCCTACTACTGAAGCACGAGTCAGTAAAGCGGGGCCCTGGCAAGAGCTAATCCACTGGGCGGATTATCGGTGTTGTCTAATTAGTAAGATGATAATTGGGAGACCGAATGGTGGCCGTCTCCAGTGCCTCAGCTGGTGGTAGTGGTGGTAGTAGTAGTAGTAGTAGTGGTAGGTGGTGGTGGTGGAAGGCTTAGAATACAAAAAGTTAAATAATACAATCCCCCCCGCCCCCTCTCGGCTTAAACCTCTTTAAGCATCGTCCTTTATGGGATACGACCTCTGTGAGATCTTCCCAGTGCCACCGCCTGTGCCTTGATGGCACATTAGCTGCTGGCACTGGGGGATTCAAACTAGTGCCTTCGTAATGGCGTTCAGAAAGGCCAAAGAAGAACGCTCTCTCTCTCCCCCCACCCCCCTCCCCCTCCCCCACCTACCAGGAATATTAAATCGCGAAGCGTTCCCTGTTCGGGTTCACCCCTTACTCTCCGGGGGACAAGATAAAGGAGTTACCCCTAGTATGAAACCTTCCGGATAGCCGTCAACCCGTTTTCTCCCGAAGGATAAACCCCAGAAAACAGCTTCACTCCCACGTGTCCCTTAAACAAAGAATGGCAGTTCGATACGACATAAACTGTGGGTTAAGGAGTATAGATTCGTTTTGGGTGACTGTGTGATGCAGCCCGTTTTCTTCAGTTGTTGCGACGGGGTAAGAATGATGGGCTGACGGAACTTTACCGATGGACCCCACGCATAGAGAACGGGGTTGTGTGTGAGCCGCTATGATTTGGTATATAAGGCTTTGTTCGTTGGGGGATTTTGGACGTAGAAACGCAATGTGTTGTTCGATAGGACAGGTTGGCATGTCTAGTGATGCAGCGGCCGCGGCGGCAGCAGCAGCAACAGCAGGAACAGCAGCAGCAGGAGCAGCAACAGCAGCAGCAGCAACAGCAGGAACAGCAACAGCAGGAGCAGCAACAGCAGGAACAGCAGCAGCAGGAGCAGCAACAGCAGCAGCAGCAACAGCAGGAACAGCAACAGCAGGAGCAGCAACAGCAGGAACAGCAACAGCAGGAACAGCAGCAGCAGGAGCAGCAACAGCAGCAGCAGCAACAGCAGGAACAGCAACAGCAGGAGCAGCAACAGCAGGAGCAGCAACAGCAGCAACAGCAGCAGCAGCAACAGCAGCAGCAGCAACAGCAGGAACAGCAACAGCAGGAGCAGCAACAGCAGCAACAGCAGCAGCAGCAACAGCAGCAGCAACAGCAGGAACAGCAACAGCAGGAACAGCAACAGCAGGAACAGCAACAGCAGGAGCAGCAACAGCAGGAGCAGCAACAGCAGGAGCAGCAACAGCAGGAGCAGCAACAGCAGGAGCAG